>NW_009942409.1:50668-53094 GCF_000696875.1 Nestor notabilis | reverse complement strand
GAAGAGTTGGTAGGAACTGTGACAGTGCAGGTTGTGGACAATGTGTCTTACCACGGCCACTTTCCTATGCTTGAGTGAAAAGGGGTGGGGAGGCACAAAGATACTCTGGGAACCAGTGGTCTCCAGCTGCCATATTTCATAGTCCTATCTTGCTGTATCTTGGTGTAGTGATAGCAATTTGCCTGCAGTCTTCTTGATCTGGAGAAGATCAACAAGTCTGTGCATCACCACAAAGGACTGATGCACTTCTGTGTTGTGTCTTCTGAGAGCAGCCTGAGTCTCTGTCTCTTTAGTAGCCCTTCCACCCGCTTCCCTGTTGTGTCTCAGTGTTGAGGGAGAGGCAGGACTGATCTTTACATGATGTTCCTGGTGGGTGGAGCCAAACCACACGTTGGTACTGCTGGTTCTGGAAGCCATCTGCTGGGATTCAGCTTTCGCTTCTGTGCTAACCCACCACATGCAGCTCCTCTCCTGTGCTCTGGAGCTGGAAGGGAGGTAAGGAAGACAGAGGATGTATGAGGACGTACTTAGTCAGGCCAATCTCTGGCCAGACCAAAGCAGACACACACATACACATCTCCAGCTGCCTTTGTGGTCTGATTTTCCTACTGGAAGATTGCATGACGTTAATGGAGATCTGTTTTGTTTGGTGTTTAGATGGATCCTGAATACCGGGTGAAAAAGTTCTTGGCTCTTCTGCGAGAAGAAGGAACGTAAGTACTTTTATTTTAAAGCATTGCTTAAAATTCTCTTTTCTGCTCAGCAACAAGCATCTCCTTGAGGGGAAGCTGCAGTGCAGTGTAGCTGATCTCAGTGGTGGCCTCTCCTCAGTTTACAGAGCTCTATGCCAACTCAGTTCTCCTTGCAGCTATATGCCAGTTGATTTGGGAGAGGGGTCCTGATGACTTTGAGAACCTGCATGCCTGAATTCTCTGCTTTTCTTAATTTACCTGTGCCTTTAAAATAGAAATGAGATGTTGGACCACAATTTAGCTTTAACTAAAGTAAGTCAGAGGAGGTTCTGCTAGAGTTAAAATCCAGCTGTTTGTCTAAAATCTGGAACTTTGATTTCTTGTATTTCTCCTGTCTGTCTCTTTCCCCTGTAGGTATCACAGGGAATAGTTGAGCCCAGTCTTGACAGTGGCATCTCCTAGAAAATGACTAATACCTGTAGGGCAGTACCTGTGCTGGGGAAACACACCAGTATCTATCCTGGCTCCATGTGAGTGGGTTCCAGTGTGTGCTTGATGCTTTCATACGTGTGCATGCTTTCTTGACGGGTTTGGCTTCTTTTGCAAGAGTTCCTTCCCTAGACTGAAGGAGGACCAAGTGCAAGATCAACAGCTGGAAAAGTGACCAACCTGGAGAATATACACTGGGCTCTTTACTCTTCTGTGTTGCACATACTGGACAAAGTGAAATGCTCCTCTGTTTCCAAGAACCCAATGTGGAATCTGCATGTTTAGTGCAATAAAGTATCTTTATTCTTTGTCTTTAATATACTCACGTCGCGTGGAAGTGTCTCCTAGAACACTGTGCTTCTGTCTCTGTGCAGGCAAGGCTGCGTTCTCATTTGGTTTGAGCATGAGGATAATGCCCTGTAAGTTTTGAAGCTAATGCTCACTTGTGTCCAGTTGCTCCTATAGGAAAAAACTCCTGACTTCTAATAAAACCTGACAGTCTGTGGTGAAGGTGTATTAAAGTCCAGCTCTTATCCTGATCTGATGAATGCTCCCTTGTTATGTCATCCTATGCCTCATTGAACATTGAGCCAGGCTGATAACCTAAATAACAGTGCCCATAATAATTCAATTCCAGAACTGCCTAAATGCTGATACCTGCTTTCTTTTATATCCAGGTATTTTGTGGCCCAATGAGAGAGACTGGCTAGTGGCATTAGGGGCTGGAAGAAGGCAGGGAAGTATGTTGATCAGAGTAGAGGAGACTTCCAAATCCAGTATTGAAGGCATCAAAGCTTGTTGTTGATTTAACAGTTTTAGAGATGCTGATTCTAGCCTAAAAGCTCTTCATGAGTGCAATGTAGATGGCAGCTTTGGTATTAGCCAGCTTCGTTATATCTCATTTTCTGGCCATGTTACCAAAGTTGCAATTCCTCCTTGGAGACAGAGAGGAAGCCAGGCTCTGCAGATGCACAAGATAATGTATTGCCATGGTTTTGCACTGAAATTAAGGAATGTATCAAACTTTGCTGTGTGGTCCTTCCCCAATAGTCATGTCGCGTCAATGGGATGCTGTCGATGATGACTACATGAGGCAACTCCCCTCTGGTTCTTTGGCTCCACACGTTTAATAAGGTTCATGGAACATACCTCAATTTGGTGGGGCATGAAATCAAAGCCATTTATGGGATCTTAGTCAGTGTAGCTTCCTAAACTTGACCAGACATGCTGCTAAAGGTTAGCAGC
>NW_009942409.1:32308-50637 GCF_000696875.1 Nestor notabilis | reverse complement strand
GTTCCCAGGTAAAGAGGGTGCTTCATGTTCTTTCAGCCCCAAAGGTGAAGGTACTGTAGCCCTTAGTGCACACTTGCAGCAGCCGGAGTATTTTAGTCACTCCACTCTGCTTTCTTTTCCTTTGGCAGTGCTGTTGTATTGTGATGACATGGAGAGTCCCAGTGGTTATTATTCCCTCTCATTTTGTGTATGATCTTGTGAATTTATTTGTTCCTTTCTTTCCCCTGCTAGTCCTAGTGACAGCAGCACACGTTAACTTATATTTCAGAGCAAATGATGTAAACCTTATTGTGTCTTTGTCCAGAACTATATTGATGAATAAATATCTGGTTTAATTGCACATTCCGTGGATTCAATAAAAAGCACAAGAACTTGTGATGATCTGGGAGACATCTGTGTCTTTGGTGCTGGTTGAACGGAGGTGTATACATGGAATGCTGATGTAGGGCATGAAGGCAGCAAAGCTGTTTTCTGGCTGGTGATAGCCAGAGGGATGCTCAGTTTGTACCTAAGCATGGCTGGACTGAACATACATTCCCAGCCTGGATAGCTTGACCATAGGCAGTCTTAAAGGAATTGGCTGAGAAGACCTGGTCCAACCCATCCTGGAGTTTTCTGCACCTTGTGGCGCTGAGGAAGCCCCAGAAATGTATGTGCGTGTGTGCAGGGGTACCACACTTGAAGGCCATGGTGAAAAACCAGGGCAAACTGCTGGGTGTGGCATTCCACCTATTCCAACCTGTTCTGAGAGCTCCATCCAAGGTGTTTCCTGCAGGTGGCAGAAGAGAATGACTCCTGGCAGCATTTTTGCACCACATTTTCTCTACTGCCTGGGCAAGAGTGGCTTTATGATGAGACCTGTATTGCTTTAAACAGTAATGGCCAAATTATTCATCCCCTTCCTTACCTTGTTACTGCTTCTTCCTGAACATTTCCAGAAATGTAATTGTCTCTGAATTAGAGTTGTTAACCAGAGACAAATATATCTCAAAGTGTTGGGATGGGGTTTGGGGGGAGGCAGTGTGGTGGTGAATAGCTTGGATGGTGGGCAGACATACAGACAGCTTGCACTCACAAAGCTGTTAAGCTCAAAAGCCCATGAGGCTGGAATTTTTGGTTGTCTGGTTTGTTGGTGACACGTTGTCGGTGTTCATGTAGCTTTGAAGGCATCACCGCTGCCACCCAGCAGGAGGTGGCCCAGGCAGAAGCATGTGGCTGCCCCAGCCCTGGTTCAAGGCCAGGTTGGACACAGGGGCTTGGAGCAACCTGCTCTAGTGGAAGGTGTCCTTCCCCGGGGCAGGGGTTGGAGCTGGAGGAGCTTTAAGGTCCCTTCAACCCAAACCAGTCTGGGATTCTGTGCTGTCTGCAACATGGTGCAGTCAAACAGAGCTGGGCATCACTCACACACAAGCAGCACCATGTTTCAGGCAGCACTCTGCCAGAGGGCAGATGTAATTGTGTGTAAATTTGGGATCAGCGTACAAAAATAGAATAATCTGTTATTTTTGTTGCACTTGGATAAGGTATATTTGAGGTCAGATCTGTGCGCACTTAAAAGCATCGTTACTGTATGGGAGATGTTGCAGAAACCCCCATGGAATTATTCATGGACAGGAGATGTCTTTATAGGAGCAAACTTGGATCTTGGATGATCCAAACCTTCAAAAGGTGATTCAATGACAGCCTGAATGGGGGTGAATATGAAGCCTGAAGTCTGTTTTAATCCAGTATCTCATGTTTTAGGCACACTTAGTGCTCAGCTGTAAAGTCTCCTATATTGTCTTGCATTCTTATGAGCCTGCATAAGACGGTAGATGAAGAACCACCATTCCCATAGCTGTTCTCCAGCAGGACTTCAAGGACCTTCAGAGGCAAACCACACAAGCTGGCAAGTGCATGTTTTTGGTTTTTTACCTTCTCTTTAATGATGTAGCACAAAAAAAAAAAAAAAGCAAGTTGAAATAGATTTTTCTCCAAATATATATATATAATATATAATCTTAGTTAACTCAAGTATATACATTGTATAATAAATAATGCTTATAAAAAGAGACATTTTCTGAATATAAAATAAAAAAAATCGACCTCTACAACTTTATACAAAACTTTGGATACAGCAGATTGGTGGAAAAAAGATCTTCCATTCAGTGCTAGAATACCTGGCTACAGTAAAATAATTACAAGGCAATAAATGTTCTATTTAATATTAAATACCTTTTCTTGATTAAAAAAAACCAAACAACCAAACAAGGGATTTTGTTTAAAGTCAGGTACTTGGAGTCTTTCCAAACACAGGATTTAATATATACTTGTATCAGAAGAGGGCTTATTTCTGAATTGGGGAGGTTCCTTAGAGCTCTCCTGGGATCTTTAATGCTTTTCAGGCTGGGTGAATGCAGGAGCACCTCATCATGCTCTGCAGAGGGTGGACTGAGATTTGTGCTCTGGTTCTCTCCAGCCACAGGTTTGAGTGCCAAGGCCATTGAGGGGTCTTAGCACTCCATGTGAGGGGTCTTCCTCCCATTTTATTGCTCTGTGCAGTACCACATACTGCTGTTCCCCATGGATGAAGAAGAGAGTGGAGTAGAAGACACAGCTTTAATGGTGGGGACCTATTTCTATGTTAAATCTCTGATGCTTGAGAAATGGTGTCGGAACACAGTTATTGGTCCTCATCAGCTGCAGAGGAGCTCACCAGGACACAGGTAATACCTATTTCTTTACTTTCTAGGGTCAATACACCATGAAAACAAGCCCAAAATGAAGGGGCATGTGTTCAAGAAGGGGGGATAGGGCCTGGGGAGCAGGTGGAGGGGCAAACTCTGATTCTTCTGCACTGAGATGGGTCACGGGATGCATGTGGCCACGCCTGGGGCCCAAATCCCTGCTAATGGTAATCTGTGCTTGGTGAGGACCCCTCATGAATGATAAATCCCAAAATGCTATGGGAAGGAAAGGGTCTGCCTGGGACTGTGCTGTTGAGTGGAGGTCTCCCTTTCTCATCTGCCCTTATCTCCCTTTGCTGGATGATGTGGTTTGAACAAGTCTGCCTGGTGGGGGAAGGCTGAGGAAAAGGCTTGGACAGCAATTTCTTCTTGCCATAGCTTCTCTCTCCCTGTCATTACTGATGTTCAGAACTGGTGTAGCAGCTCACCAGCAGGTACCCTGTGCCTGGAGAGGTGCTCTGAGCTTGCTCTGGGATATAAAGTCATATTAGGGAACACTTAGTAAATAGGTGCATCAATGAGTGGCTCTGCCTGGGTCCTTCACAATCTCCCTTGGGCAGCTGTTACGGCAAGGAGGCTGCTGGAGTAGTGATACCTCCCTTGTGCACTCTGCCCACGTGCCAGAGGATCAGCTCTGGGCTCTGCTTTCCTGCCATCCTCCTCAGGGGGATTATAGGAGATGATATGGGGCTGTGAGAAGTAGTGTGGCCAAAGGGGAGGTGAAAGGAGAGGCTGGCTGTAAGGCTCGGGCAGGTTTGTTTCTCCTCGGAGCAGGAAGGAAGGAGCCTGGCTGCTGCAGGGATTTGTCTCCTTTCCTCCTCCTCACCACATCTGTGACCAGCACGGCCATGCCAGCAGGAAGGGGAGCCTTGAGCTGTTCACCTTCACTGTGTAAAACTCATTTCCACCTGAAATCCTTGTGTTAGCATCTACGTGGGCCAGAGCTCCAGAGCTGGAAGCTCTGCACGCTGTGTTAGCAGCGCACTGGCTGGTGTGGCTGTGCCTCACTTCAACTTTTGCTGTCCCTGCTTCTCCCCAGTTAGTCCATCGTGCCAGACAGCCCACGAGAAGGCAGCAGATCAGTGATGGAACTTGTCTGTGGCACCAGGTCTCGCTTTGGGCTGCCTCGTGCGGGTGAGATGCTGAGAGCCCCCTCTGCAGCGCTGGTGCCGGCGGTGTGAGGGTGTCTGCCCTGGCCAAGGGCATCAGGGTTTTTTAATGCCATCCTCTGAAGCGTGAGGCCACCATGTGGGGGCTGATCACAGGGTTGATGGACCCCTTGGCCCTGCTCTGGAGCAACCTCCCATCAGCTGGAGACCTACCTATGTTTACTTGCAGGTGTGGACATCATAGACACGTATGCACTCCTGGCAGCTCACGTAGCAGCACCAGTGGAAGATGCAGTGACACTTCTCCTTCCGTTTCTCAGTCCTGGTGTTGTGGCCACGACCGCAGCACAGCAGGTCACAGCCATCGATCCCATGGGAGGTGACATTGCATGTTCTGTCCCTTGTCCCAAAGGAGCCTGTCTCTGGGTTGGGCTCACAGAAATTGGGGGAGTTCTCATAGTAGACCAGATCCCGCTCCGTTGGTGGCTTGAAAAGAGCGTACTTGGCCCTCAGAGTTTCTACCCATCCCCGAGATTCACGGTGCTTTTCAACCACCATCTCGGAGGCGCTGTCGTATTTGTCCTTCAGGTAGTCACCAATAGCCCGGAAATCAGGCTGGGCCCACCAGCAGGTCTTCACCTCGCAGCTTCCTGAGAGACCGTGGCACTTGCACTTCAAGTGCATGTGGTCCAGGATGGTCTGTCCAGGGGAGAGAAAACAAGGTGGTCAGCAGCGGGTTGTGATGCCCAGTGTGTGGTCACCTGCCTTTGCTACCTGGATTTAAACGTCTGATCTGAGCTAGGTCTGGAAAGCATGGGCTGGTTGTAAATGTGTGGGAGCTTTGGTGGGTGGTGGAAACATCTCTAGATGGAGACAGCCCTCTGGAAAAGCACAGCTGTGGTGGGCAGCTGCTCTAATCATCTGTCCAATCCAATCTAATCCCAAGGTCCAATCATAGAATCATGGAATAACTTGGGTTGGAAGGGACCTTAAAGCTCATCCTGTTCCAACCCCCTGCCACGTGCAGGGACACCTTCCACTAGAGCAGGTTGCTCCAAGCCCCTGTGTCCAACCTGGCCTTGAACACTGCCAGGGATGGGGCAGCCACAGCTCCTCTGGGCACCCTGTGCCAGCGCCTCAGCACCCTCATTTTAGCTCTTCTTAACCCCCTGCTGCCTGTTTGGAGAGAGTGGAAATGCTGTACCCTGGAAAATAACCCTTGAGAGCTCTGGCCCAGGCATTGTAGTGGTCCCATTACACCCAGGGGAGTAGCACACAAGGCATGACGAGAGCTCTGGACCCGCTGAGCACTCACCGTCCTGCCGGCCTCGTTGTTGTGTCTGTTCATGGCTGAGCGCGCGTCCGGCCGGTTCTCTCGGGCATCAGCGAATTCCCGGGACACCAACACGCCGAAGTCAGCATCTTCGCTGCATCCCCCCCATTTCCAGCCATCTCCCGGAGGTCCTTTGTGATGGGAGTCACAGCCGCAGATGGTGGACGTGCCCTCAGCACAGGAGCGGGTTACAGCGAAGGCCACCCCTGCCGATGCGATGGCGTGGACAAAGGCAGACTCTCGTGTAGCTGGGAATAAACAGAGCCCAGGGGATTATCAGTCAATGTCACACTTGGGTTTTCCCTCCTAACCTCCATCAGCATCATAGAATCACAGAATCCCAACATGGTTTATGTTGGGAGGGACCTTAAAGCTCCTCCAGCTCCAACCCCTGCCACGGGCAGGGACACCTTCCACTAGAGCAGGTTGCTCCAAGCCCCTGTGCCCAACCTGGCCTTGAACACTGCCAGGGATGGGGCAGCCACAGCTTCTCTGGGCACCCTGTGCCAGCACCTCACCTAAATCTCATCTAAATTTCATCAAAAAGTTAAAAGCTATTTTATTGCTCTTTAAATGACCATGTTCTGAGTCAGGTGCTGCTGGCACCACCTTCTGAAGCACACAGGCAGCAGTTGATAGAAGCGTGCCTCCAGGTCTGCAGCAGTGACCTGGTTCTTCAGCTACAGAGCTCTGCTTAGGTGTTCTTATAGCTTCTTGGTGTGTTTTACAGTGTTCTACTGTTCCTCCTCAGTTTGAAATCAACTGGAGCTTGACCGTTGACTTCAAGAAGGCTGTAGTAAATACAGGCTTTCCCAAGCACAGCCGAAATGGTATCTCAGTCTCAACTTTCTCCCTGGGGACATCTTTTGGTTGAGATCTCTCGGTTTTGCCACAGGCTGCAGAAGTACAGCACCCTTGTGAATGACACTAGAGTGCTTTGACCCAATGTGCCACCTTATAAAGATGGAGACTTGAGGTCTTTACATTCAGAATAGATGTTGGAGTCAACCCAACCTCATGCACAATGTGCAGGAGACTAGGAAGGTGCTGAAGGCAGGTGCCTAGGGAAGATTACTGGTGGATGGTGTCCTTGGGTGTTCTGCAGGAGATGTTTCCAGCTGCCTCATGGGTGTAGCTTGGCCAAATGATCAAGACAGTTCTCCATCCCTCAGTGTGGGATGAAGTCAGGATTTTCTGCTGGCTCAGACCAGCGATGACCTTGGAGACTATCCCCTCCTTCCAGAGCAGGAGCTGCCCCATGCATCCCTCAGCTGCCCCATGCATCCCTCAGCTGCCCCATGCATCCCTCAGCTGCTCTTGCCTCGTGCCCTAGGGAAGGTCTTTGTTGCACCAGGTCTTGCTCCTGGGCTGCAGACTTCTCTGCAGGGGTGGGATAGAGCTTCCAACAATCAGGCATCTCAAACTTGGCTAATTTCACCCCATGCAGGCAGTTGGAAGGGGCAGCTCGTGGGTATGTGCCAGCACATCTCTGCTGCAGCGTGGGGAACTCGGATCCAGGTGATCCTAAACCAGGGCTGCTCAAGCCAGAGGGACCATGCTGTGGGTTTCGCTTTCTTTAATTCAAACTCTTCCCTCCTTGCCCTTCCCACCTCCAATACACCAGCAGAGATCCAGCCTCTACCTACTGAAGTTTTCCTTAGATACCTTTCACCAGCTGCTTATATTGGGACCTCTGGGGGCTACAGGCCACTGGTTGAAGATCACTGCTTCAGCTGGAGTGGTTCAGCCTGACAAAGGCTATTTGGGTGGCCTGTGATCTACAGCAGATCAGATTAGAGGAGCTAGTGAGCCCTTCTGGCCTCAGACCAGGACAGCTCAGGGGCAGAGGGGGAGGACACGAGCCGCTCTCCCTGCTGATGTGCCTTTGCTTTCCATCCCAGGGAGTGGGATGAAAAAGGGATGGGAATGGGATGGAGAGTTGCTGCGTGTCTGTGCAGAGCATGGATGATGGGATGGGAGTCGAGCTGGGGCTGGTGCTGCCATGGCCACACAGAGGTGGGATGCAAACCACCCTCCAGCTGCCCCCCAGCACACCCTGTGCACCCCACGCGGTGCCGGGGTGGGGAGGAACGAAGTGCAAACGCAAACACTTCGCCTTGAAATTCTCCCCTGGGTCTAAGCGAGGAGCTGGGAGAATTTCCCAGAGATGAAATGCGGGAACAACGTTCCCAGAACCAGGGGAGGGGCTGGCGAGAGAGGATTAGAGCCGCCTTGACAGTGCACTACTGCAACTGTCTCCCAGCCAGGCCCGTTACCTGCTGGGACACTCAATTTCCCATTGTTCCCGCGGTGTCACACTGTATTACCAGCATAATGCAGAATGTTTCCGCCGGCCAGCGTACCCACGGCACAGAGCACTGGCATTCCCCAGGAGCACCTCGTAGCAACGGGGCAATGTTCCCCTGTCCTGCCGTCACCCTCCAATCCCGCCAGCCCGGCTGGGAAATCCCTATTGATGGCGCTCCCCAGCCCCCCGCCACCGGATCAGAATGGCTAAAGGGCGTGTGAATGCTGCAGTGATTTGAAACGACTGCAGCGCTGGGATGGTATCGCTCGCCCTGCCTCACAGTAGGGGAGGAAGCTTAGCTCTTTCTCATCGGTATAAGCTTATTTTTCTCTCTCCCTCTTCTCCTTTTCCCTCCCCCCTTTCCCTTTAAGCCGTTGAGTTTATATCAAGACGGCCCCTGATCCCACACACCCCTTGTTTAGATGCAAATGACTGCAAGTGTCATGGCTGAGAAAAGCCGTGGGTTATCTCAGTGCGGGGCTGGCTTTTCACAGCTCGTGGCAGGGGCTTAGATGAACACACAAGGACCCCCAAAGGCAGCCCAGGCCCAGCTGCCTTCTCTGCACCTGGCTCCTCGCACCACAAGATGCTGCCCTGGACGGTGCCGATGGCAAGAAGATTGAGCCCGACCATGGTTGAGGAGGAGAGGAGCCTTCTGGAGAACCGGTGGACAAGGAGAGCACGCAAAGGGCAACTGCGGTGCGAGGAGGCAGGGGAAGAGCCATTCCCCTGTTGCGTGGGGTGATGTAGGAGCTTGCTCCTGCCAAACTCCTTCCTGCAGATCCAGTCCTGCCTGCGGCTCAGAGACCTCTCCTCCATCCCAGGAGTCACCCTCCAGGTGCCTCTGGGGCCTTCCTGCCTCGTGCACTCACAACCAGCTCATTTCAGGCACGGTGCTTTAACCAGAATCATGGACTTTATCACTTTCTCACTGCTCGCCCTCCCAGAGCAACAGCAAGTGACCTGGCTGTTGGCTTAAGTTTGGCTTTGGGGCAGGACTTGGCTGGACGAGACGTTGTCTTTTAATAAGAACTGACCTTATTTTAAGTAGAAAAGGGAGGGAGAAGAGAGGGGAGGGAAAAGCAGGTTTTTCTTCCCTCCTTGTCCCAGACTGCACACCTGCAGTATAAATCATCTTGGGGAATTTGCTTGTAAAAACATGATCTTACCCCACGTTCTGGGGTTGGGTTTTGGGTTTGGTGGTTGGGTGTTTGTTTTTTTTTTATCATAGCCCAGGTTAGAAAAAACAACATGCAAAAAAAGAAGAAGAAAACTTGCAGGGAGATGATCAGTTTTCCATGGCCCTGGAAAATCAACCGGCTGCGAAGGGAGAGATGGTGAAGCTGAGAAGCGAAGTGAGATGGGGATGGGATGGGAGACTGTGGTGGCAGGGGCCTGTTGGGCCATTTCAGGGAGGGACGTCCCGTGCTCCCACACTGACACCAGCGCTCAAAGCCTCGATGATGTGCCCAGAAGGAGCAACCAAGAAAGGCTTGAACACGTGTGCTATAGAGGGTCCACACAGCCCAACCACTGCAAGCGGCTCCAGCCTTTCCCCACACTGCCTTGCTCCTCAGACTAAGCTCTCCTTGATGGACCAACCCTGATTAACATTTTTGCAGTTCCTTTAAACTGAAATTATCTTCAATTTCTTTTTTAGGCTGTATTAGAAATCATTTTCTATGCTATTGTAGTGAGAAATGCACCTTTGAAGTTTTTTTCCATAATAGCTTCTATCTACTTAAGGGAGTAGTAGATGAGATTAACGTAAATATTGCTCTTTGATACTTAGAGGTGATTTCATCCAGGTAGTTATCATAGCTTAAATACTGGCTATTTTGGGCTTAGTGTTTAATGCCTGTTGGCCTAATGCACAGCCCAAGCTGCAGTAGTGATTGTTGTCTAGTTTGAGCCTTAGTTTGTGGGGTTACACCCCTCTGTGGTCCTGGAAGTCAACAGGAAAGGAACACAGCGATAGAGGCCACATGCTCAGGGCCAGACAAAAACCCAGCTGGCAACAATTGCAGATCTCAGTTCCAGGTTATGGGCTCAAAACTCTTGATTTCTGTTGTTGCTGCATCTAAGGAAAGTGGGACAAGAGCCTGAGAGAAGGTTATGCTGTGCAGGCAACAGACGTGTTCAGCAACACTATCCACGCTGCCCTTGCAGATTCATCACAGCTAACGAGATCTACCAGGGCAGGACGAAAGCCTTTTTATTGCCAATGTTCTCTCTTCCTTCAGCTGAGAAAGCAGTGGCTGGAAAGGTTGTTTCTAAAGAATCAAAGAATCCCAGACTGGTTTGGGTTGAAGGGACCTTAAAGCTCCTCCAGTTCCAACCCCTGCCACGGGCAGGGACACCTTCCACTAGAGCAGGTTGCTCCAAGCCCCTGTGTCCAACCTGCCCTTGAACACTGCCAGGGATGGGGCAGCCACAGCTTCTCTGGGCACCCTGTGCCAGCGCCTCAGCACCCTCACAGGGAAGAGCTGCTGCCTCAGAGCTCATCTCACTCTCCCCTCTGGCAGGTTCAAGCCATTCCCCTTGTCCTGTCCCTATGGTCAAAAATGCCACTACTCCCATTGCAAACATCATCGCAACATGGATGAAATGAGCCCCATCCCCTCTCCTCTCATTAATTTTCAAGGCAGCAGTGAGAAGACATCAGCACAGTTAAAAATGCCAATAATAACCCCAATCAAGTGGGTTGGACTTTGATGTATCGTTATTTGCAGATGATGCTGTTTATTTTTATCTGTTCTACTTACAGGTTAGTGAGACACCAGGATAACCACAGCTCGGAAGCTCCGAGCCTGGCAGTGCTCCCTAGGAGATATCGATGCGTCAAGGTTTGATTGGGAGAGCTGCATAACGAATGTGCTCAATAATTCTTTCCCATCTGTCAGAAGAGTTTCAGAGCTAGGGGTGATATTTTACTTTGTCAGCTTGGAGTGCATGGGGGTGTTGAGGCATGTCCACACATGAGGTTCTGCTCTAGTCCCTGCAGCCCAAAGAATCTTTACATACTCTTCATGAATTCAAAGTTCAGTTTGCTTATTATGAGGAGGATGGTTCAAACCCAATTTTAAAGTGCTTTCATGCTGACAGCAACGGTGGTGAGAGATTTTCAGTGCCTGAATGCTCTAACAGCTCTTTTGTAATGTGTTTAAAATGTTTATGATGGGGGGTTTTTATGACAGTTTTTCAGAACATTCAAACTTTCTGATCTTGTAAGAGCTGAAGTTCAGGCCATGCTTTTATCAGGCAGCAAGCTAGAGTGTGGCAAGCCTTGATGACAAGTTACTTGGTAGGAAATACAGCAGCTACCCCAAAATACATCCTGGCAAACCGGGAGGGAATTGAACCTCATGGTTCCTCTTAGCACTCTAATGGGACTTCTCAATCCTGATTGCTGCAGAGAATCACACTTTAACCCAAAGGAGTTCCTTTCCCTGACCTGAGCTGCTGGTGTTTCAGGAAGCTCTGCCAAGGCTGGAGCTTGACAAAAACTGGCATCAGCTGTTTATGTGCAGAATGTTGGAGCTTTGTAAGGAAGATTCCCCAGGAGATTTGCAGCCTCCAGGAGACTGTTGGGAAATAGTCTCATGTCCTCGTTTCAACCCAGGTTTCTCCAGTTTCTCAAAGGCCATAGCATAAGATTCTCATTTCCAAAGACTAATTTACTTTCAATAACTAAACTTCATCGGACTGCAGAGGCTTGGTGCATGTCAGTACCATACCTCTAGTGGAACCCCCATGGCAGGGGGTTGGAACTGGATGATCTTAAGGTCCTTTCCAAGCCAAACCCAATTCTATGATTCCAGTGAAGCTTTGGAAATGGTTTTAGTTACATATATTGGAGCTGTGAAACCAATATCTGCAGATGTCTAAACTCAACATGGAGACAACAAACTCCATGGGATGGGATGGACAGAGGGAGGTTTTTATCCACCATTTAGGTCAGTTTCATGGGAATGCTTTCTGATCTGAGGTCTTGGATTGCTAACTGGACATGGGATAGAGTATCTGTCACCAAAGTCCTCCAGCACCCTCCTTTGAGGCCGAATTTGGCTGCAGGATGATGGTGCAGGTACCCAGCTGTCTTGGGGACCAACATCTCAGTGTAATGCCCAGGTTGTGACCTCACTGGGAATCCCAACTTTATTGTGCCTTATCAATGAGCTTCCAATGTGCCTGATCCACACAAGCGGGTCTCAGGAGGAGGAGATGAAGGGGAACAAGCAGGTGTGTTTGGAGACAGGAGAGGGAAAATACATTTACTCTTCCTTTTCTTGTTACCAGCCCTGACTGTTTTGGGCTCATCTGTGAAAAGATATGTTGAAATCCCAACTAAGCCTGATCAGAACCTTGGATTTCAACCATGGCTTGTCACTGGTGGGAAAACTTCTGCCCACTGGCCTCCTGGGGTAGACAATGCTTCAAAGGGCCTGCTTTGACCCCAAGGAGCTTGACCCCAACCCTCTTCCTTGGCTTTTTCCCTGTTATTTGGAAGTGCTGCACGCCCTGGGCAGGGAGGATGGAGCCCAAGATCCCCTTTCTCGCCTTTATCCTGCCTGTCCCTGCTTAGAGCTCCTGGGAGGGGAAGGGGCCCTTCCCTCACGACCCCTTTTGATGTAACACTCCAAAAGATAACTGGGAAAAAGAAACTGGAGAAATGAAAGCTGGGATGACTCTTCCCAGAACGTGCTCCCAGTAGGATATTCTTGGTGTATCCAAAAGCCAAGGGGAGATGCCACAGCTCTCCCCTCCCTGCCAGACCTATTTGTCCACAACCCCCCAGCTCTGCTCTTTACCTTTGTCCAGGACTGGCCCGAAGATGGCCAGGCTGTCATCGATGGTGGTGCAGTTCCAGCGCCGGCCCCGGAACTGGTGCTGGCATTTTGGATGCCCAACTTCACCCCCTCGGCCACACTGGGCATGATCTCAATGTAGTTGCGGCAGAAGCGGAGCTGCTTGGGGACGAGGCCGGGGATGGAGCCGCAGAGGATGGGCTGGGACCCCAGAGAGCTGTACTGCTGACCTAGTGCAAGGGACCTGCAGGGACAGAGGACAGCGTCGGGTTGGGAAGCCAGCTGGCACTGCTCTGCTGCCCACAGCTTTGCCCACAGAAGGGGACAGACTCATCTTCCCAGCATCAACTCACAACCCAGACGTTCACACTCAAGGGCAGGATCACAAAAGCCCCACAGCTCTGCTGGGCTGGGAGACTCCCTTTCATCACTGTGTGTACAAGTGTGAGCAGACAGATGTGCACATAAAGGTGGGCTTTTGTGTGTGTGAGAGAGCAGCGCACAACACGAGGAGCTTGGGTGCCTATGGCAAACGCAGGGGAAGTCGCTTTTCTCTTTCTCTGCTTAATCCCTTAAATCTCTCAGGAGTCCTGACACCGTCTGTCAGGCCACTGACTCCTTTTCTTCGCATCTGATAGTGCTAGACACAGAAAAGCTGTGGATCCAGCAGTTTCAAGATGATTCTCTGTGATTCCCGTTGGTCTGGGATGAACTAAACTGTGGGAATAAATGGCCTTGTGCAGATCCTCTTTCTGCAGCTTCTGGTGGGTACATCCTTGCATCCTTGAAGAGGTTGTAATGTCTCCTCATTGCCTTATCGTGGGAGACACTGTGCCCACCCTCTCAATTTCATCTTCTCATTTGGGCCACTTTCCGTGTTTGGAAAGACACGTGGTATCCAGAGAAATTAGACCTAATCGTATTTGAAAGCACCAGGGTTTGGCCAGATTAGAGCTGTGCCAAAACACATGAAAAAGGAGTTCTTAGGATGAACACTAAGAAAGGTTTCCTGCTAGTGAGACCAAAAGCTTCTGGGACATTTCTTCTTCCCCCTCTGCCTATGGGACATGTAGGTTTATAAGTACCAGACCTCCTTTGGCTCTGAGTCTTGGGCGACATGGTCTAGTGTGAGGTGTCCCTGCTTGTGGCAGGGGGTTGGAGCTGGATGATCCTAAGGTTCTTTCCAACCCAAACCATTCTATGATTCCTTGTGAGTGCTGGGGAGCCACGACACTGTCACCTTCTCCCTTTGTCTCAGCATCAACTAAATACAGCTCCTCTTCCCAACACCTCGAGAGCCATGGCCAGCAACACTCCCTGAGGGCTCCAAGGACCTGGTAGAAATGAGACTCTCTTAAAACACAGTATTACCTCCCACAGCAGCTCAGGTCACTGCTTTATAATGTTACAAGGCAAACATCCTGCCTGCCTGTGCCCTCTAACGCCTCGTCAATGCCCCGTATCGATCCCTGCACTGGGAAAACTCGGGATCAGCAGGAGAAAACCAGCTCCCAGCTGAGCTCTAATTTGCCACCCGCTGTCCTGGAGAAAAACTTTCTCTGCCCGAAGGTTTCTCGTTGTGCTATTTTTAGGCATATTTGGCATTTTCCAGTTCTGGGCCATGTTCTGTATAAAAGGGGTGATTGTCCAGGCTGGCACTCCCCTGGTTTGCCGTGCAGAGTGGCCATAGGGTGGTGCATTGAAATGCACGTTGGGAGCCAGGAGTTTTCCTACTGGCTCCTTCTCTTCATTTAGTGCTGTACGAGCCCTTCCCAGCTCCCACCAGTTTTGCTCTTTCCTTCCTAGCAGAGGCCTCCTCACACATTTACTTTACAGGTAACTAAAGGGCTGTGCAAAATCAGGGCAGGCAGATGTGTGGGGTCAACACAAACCTTCCAGGAGAGCCAGGCCCTGTCGGTTTTGTTCTGGTGCATTGGAACTGTCTAGCTCAGCCTGATGCAATGCTCAAGGTGTCTTCACCAAGTGGCAGACGTTCATTTTAAGTTCAGAGATCATGAATCTCACCCTGACTTTGATAGAGGTGTCCTCAGCTGCAAAGAAGTACCTCCAGCTGCTAACTCTGACCTGCTGCTGCCTGACCTTTGCGAGGGGTATTATAGCTGGTGTAATATTCATACCTTTTCATTCTTACAGTTTGCTGACGGCAGCCCTTTGTGAACAGGGCAAGACACAAATTCTTGGGTTTGCCTGAAGATCAAGAGCAGCAAAAGGGAAAGTGTTGCAAGTCAAAGCATGCAATATATATGCACATGTGAGCTCGAGAAACGCCAGGTCGTGGCTGCATATAGAGAACAAAAAAAGGACAGAATTCGAATAAGGAATGTTGCAGTTCAGTCGGGAACTGGGGAGCCTTTGCTCATAAATCACCCACTATTGGATCTCTACTGAACGTGTCTTGAGTTTTGAGCTTCTCTGTAGAGTGAGCACTTGTGTCCCGGGTGTGAGATACCACCATTACCACGGACTCTCCACCAGACTTTGCAGTCCTTGGTGGGCTCACAGAAACAGGCAGGAAATTCATTCTTTTTATAAAAATAGATTAAACTGCCAAAGGCTGATCCCTTAGACAGGGGTGAGTCCCATGGGCACACGGCTGGATGTAGGGATTATTTCTGTATTAACACCCTGGAAAGTCTCTCTCTGTAGACTTCACACCCTGGTGCGATGCGACCTCTTGAACAGGAGAGCTTTTTATCCTTTTCCAGTTGGTGTGTTTGGAAATCACCTCATTGTGTGTGTGTGAATGCTGTGAGCTGCCCAAAATCCAGCAGCCCACAGGGCCGGGTTCTCCCCGGTTAAGATTCTCCCTCAATTTAGTCACATCTAAGGGCTAGAAACCTTTCTAAAACCTTCACAAAGGCAACAGTTCATCTGGGAATCACTCCCAAACTTGTGGCTGCTTCGAAATAGGTTAAGCATCCTTCTGAGAGCTCTCCCAGAGGGACAGGTCAAGGCAGTTCAATGCCTCTAGGTCCTGGGTGACTTCTTATTTGTTGTCCACATGTAGCCAAGGCCCTCAGTGACATGGTTTAGTGGTGGTCTTGGGGAATGGTTGGACTTGATGATCTTAAAGATCTTTTCCAACTGAGTTGATTCTATGATTCACGTAACACAGTGGTGCCTCCATCCACAAGCTGTGTCCTACCTACAGCTCCAGAGCCCTCTTCCAGCAACCTCTTCTAGGAGGGCTTAATCCCTCCTCCAACCTCTGCAGGACAGACAGACATACGCAGAGGTGGGGAAAGGCCAAAGTGGTCAACCCGTGTTGTTCAGGAGCACATAGCACCAGCGGGATGGGAATTTGGCACCCTGCTCCAGTTATGGAGAAATGGTGATTATTTCCAGAAGGAAACAAGGAGAAAGCACTTAATGAAATGATCCTTTGATGAGTGTTCCGAGGGTTGGACAGCATGTACCCTGCCTGTAATCCCAGATGAAGGGAGAGGTGCTTTTATTGCATGTGCTTTTATTTGGAGAGATCAGAACGATGATTTCTCAGGTGTAGCTAAAAAATGAATGCTGCAAAGGAATGCTGAAGAGAGGAGCTGCTTATTCTGAGGGATTGCAGGGAGATGCTCGTGTTGTTTATTTTAGCCTCCAATCAACACTGACGTTGAAGTAGCTACTGAAACACATCCCAGGCTAAATCTGCATTAAGTCAAATGAAAAGCCCCGTATCTTGAGCTCGTTCAGCCTGGAGAAGGCTCCTGAAGGGGACACCTTAGAGCAGCTCCAGGGCCTAAAGGGGCTCCAGGAAACCTGGAGAGGGACTGTGGACAAGGGAAGGAGGGACAGTACAAGGGCGAATGGCTTGAACCTGCCAGAGGGGAGACTGAGATGAGCTCTGAGGCAGAAGCTCTTCCCTGTGAGGGTGCTGAGGCGCTGGCACAGGGTGCCCAGAGAAGCTGTGGCTGCCCCATCCCTGGCAGTGTTCAAGGCCAGGTTGGACACAGGGCTGGGGCAGCCACATGCTCTAGTGGAAGGTGTCCCTGCCCATGGCAGGAGTTGGAGCTGGAGGACCCTTAAGGCCCCTTCAACCCAAACCAGGCTGGGGTTCTATGGTGCTCCACCAGAGTAACACCAGGCAATGAGCACTGGTTTAGGGGCCTCTCAAAGTGGGGCGATATATGACTATTTCACTCAAGAAGGAATTGCAAGCCCTCTGCCAGCTCACTGTGATCAAGTTGGTGCTGAATTCTGCAGCAGCTGATCCATGCTGAGTGCACTTCTGGGCTTGCTGGGAGCAGGTTTCCATCCTCCCATCGACTGTGTTGTTGGGAAACAGTGTCGAAATCATTAAGTACCTTCTGCAAGAGGTGGAGGGATTGGGTCCTGCTGAGTCTGAAGAACTGTCAAACCACAGAGAGGCACCAGCAAAGTGGTGACTGTTGTTTGCTGGTGGGAAATGGTCATTTGCTGACAGTTCAATGGGAAACTGAAGCTGGGAAAGCCTGGGCTGCTGGGGCCCCTGGGATCTGCTGATAGAGACAGAGCAGGACAAAGAAACCCAGCCTGGTTTGGGTCCTAGGAGCTACTACCACTTCTTGGGAAGTGAAGCAGTGCATAACAGGTAGTACACTTGTGCCAAAAGAATTGCCTTGAAGTCACCTGAGACTGGCAATTCAAGCAGACAGGAGCAGCAGCCTCCAAAGAGGGATGGAGCATACAATTTCTCTGGCCAGATGTGGGCTCTGCCTGGCTGCAGGGGGCTGAACACCAGGCTTGACTGTAGATGTGCAAGGTTTGGGAGGCAGAGTGCTCTGCCCTGCCAAGCAGCTGGATTTGCAGCAGTGAGCGTGGGTCCATCTGGAAAGTCCTCACCAAATTGTCTCCTCCTCAAATCTGTTGGAGCGAGGCCCTTCCAAAGGCCATTGACCACTCCAGGTTGAATGGGTGATCTCAGCCCCATGGCTCGGTTACTGATGCCAAAGCCAGGCTGGCCAGACCAGCCTCTAGGAGCAGAGAGGCCAATTTCTTCTGAGGTCCCTGAGGTGGGGGTCTCCAGCCAGTTTCCTAAGGGCTCAACAAGCCTTGTCCTGCATTATTGCAGGGTACTGAAGGAGGGTGGTGAGTCTGGCAGAGACACCGCAGCAGGAAAAGAAAGTGCCAGTGAGTAGATGGATGGCAGAGAAGGCAAGAAGAAGCTTGCCCTGTAGACAGACTGGCAGAGGCTGGATTACTCTAAGCTTTGAGCATTTAATCCCAGGGAGACATGAATGGGAAGGAGGTTAATGGGTGCAGTGATACGGCAAAAGGGGAAAGCCAGAGAAGGAAAAAGCCAAGATGAGGCTCAAGGAAGCATGTTGGGTAAGTGTTGGAAGGAGGTAGCTGGGGAGGAGGTTGTCCTGCTCAGGGTGGGCTCTGTGAGTGTTTACATTGGGGAATATGAGCCATCACTTCATGTATTTCTCATTCTGTGATTTTAACCATTCAAAAAATTGCCAAAGGACACCCAGGAGCAACAGAGCATCCCTCCCACAGAGGACCAGCCTGTTTGTCTTTCATATTCTTCCTCCACTCTAAAACTAAAAGTCACTATTGTCAGTGGGATGTGGATTCTCTCAGTCCCTGTACAGTTAGAGTCCGTGCAGAGTGGCTGCGGAGGAGAGGTACCACACTCCAGAAGAGCTCCAGTGACT
Organism: Nestor notabilis; assembly: GCF_000696875.1. Classification (NCBI taxonomy): domain Eukaryota; kingdom Metazoa; phylum Chordata; class Aves; order Psittaciformes; family Psittacidae; genus Nestor; species Nestor notabilis. Next base: position 32,693 of record NW_009942409.1, on the reverse strand, counting down.
CCACAGAGAATTAGAGAAGGACTTCTCATGTTAGGTCAGTTGGACCTGCCCTCGAGTCCCAGGTACCGCTGGTGCCTGGCTTGCAGCTTTCACCAAAGATCACCCTTTCTGATACGTCTGATGGTACAAGAGCATCTCCTCAAGACTGTAGAGTACATGTAGTGCTGGGGCGTGTGAAAGCCTGGTCACAAATGTGACACCTCGAACAGCAGCCACACAGTGCTTTAATGAAGCTTGTGTAGCTGTGAGCCGTAGCCATCTACAATGGTATCTCCATGAGAATGCAACCACCTCCTTTGACATTCAGCAAAGTTAAATAAGACATCCAAGGGAAAAGAGGAAAGAGTCATGTTTATGAAATTGGATTACTCAGCTCCCAGGCTAT
>NW_009942409.1:1539-32277 GCF_000696875.1 Nestor notabilis | reverse complement strand
CCCTACACCTTCCCTCCTGGACACAGTAAAGATAGTTTTGTCCCCCTGTTGCCTTCATTGAGTTCTGGCCAAGTGTGTGCTCTCTCGTCCAGTCAAGAGCCATTCCTGCAGAAACTGGAGTGGTTTAACCCTCCTCCTTGTTGTAAATAGGATGTTAAACATGGAAAGGGGACAAAAGAGCAATAGCAGTGAGCTGAGGCAGTGGCTTATGTTGACAGTTTGATTAGTCTATTGGAAAGACTTCTGAGAGATTATTTAGTTACAGTGAGAAGAAGGGGAAGATTAAGACTTTGTGTCCAGCAGAAGAGGGCAGGACAATAGCCTGTGAGTGGGAATTCAGACCAGCAAAATGCAAAGGCACAAGTTTCAAAGAAAAAGACAAACGTCCAACACTTGCTGCAGATTCTCTGACTCTGATTTGAGTGTCTTCAAATCCAGCCCGTGCTTTTCTGAAAGAGCTGTTTGAGCCAATACAAATGAATTCCTCACCCTTGGGGTAAAAGGATCAAATCCAATGATCACAGGACACAGCCCTGCCCGGCTTTGCAAGGAGGGTTCTTTTTTCCCCTGTCCTCTGGGGTTTTGAAGAGGGAGAGCCCATATGGTCTGCATCCTGCTATGATTTCTGCCTTAATGGGCCTCTGCACGTCTCGAGAGTGGCTGCACTGACAGAGGCAGCAAAAGGAGGAGGATGTGCTCGAGCAGCACTGGAGGAGCTTGGATCCAGCTCTGGTGTAAGGGGGGCTGCCAGGAAATCTATATAATTCCTTATTTCCTCTCTCAACAAAGGTTAACTCCTCCATCAGGTTTCGGTATCAGGTGATACACATGGAAGGACAGGGGGGGACTGAATGTACCAAGTTTAAGCCAACTCAGTAATTTGCAACAACATTATGGTAAGTGCAGCCCACAAATGAATCCAAGTCCCCAGTGCAGGGGATGGAGGAAGGATACTGGGTTCCCCAAACGGCTGTGCTGAACATCCTCCCAGTGCCATGGCATGTGATGCTGAAATAGTGCCCTTTAACTCAAAGAGCACGGAGGAAAGTTTCTCTGTCCCCTGTAGGTTATTGTTGGGTCTGGATCTGCTCTATTCCTTTCTGCTCCAAACAGGCTTTGTGAAGAGATTAGCTTTAAATAGCTTCCAAGTGCTCTGCCTGCAACTCATGTTGCAGAAGCATCCACGGTCTGCAAATGCCAATGGAAACCTGGGCCAAACCTGGATCAGTTTATTGGTCTATCACAGGCTTCCTGCATGCCCTTTGCTTTCCTCAGTCCCCCATCCTTACCTGAGATAACATATGCTGGGGACAGCACCCTTGTTAGGCATTTCCAAAACTCTATGGTTGCTCCCAGCATGGATCTTGCCCTGCACACCTGATCTGCACAAAGAGCAAAAGCTCTTTGTGTTGGAGATCGATGTCTTTTAGGTCAGGACTTTGGTTGCCTCCTCTTAGCTCATGTGGACCATGGTGGAGCATGGAGCCAGAAGTACATGGCTATGTACATCTTATATGAGCAGTCCAGGCACGTGTATGTGCTGGAGCAACAGCCCATCACTGATGTTAGTGGAGATCTGAGGAAGAGACATGCTATTTTGGGATCTCCTGTCAGAGAAGCAGACACTCATTTCTCACAAGAGAATGGAGAGCACCAGGCACCATGACTGAGGAAGGATTAAGGTAAAATTATGGTTTGGGCTCCCTAGGACAGGCACAACATGGACATACAGGTGGGAGTCCAGTCAAGACCACCGTGATGGTAATGGACCTGCTTTGAGCAGGCCCTCCAGGTAAAAGACTGACAGAGGATCCTTTCAAAATCATTCTATGCTGTGATGATTCCATGATCACTGCAAAAGCCTGGTGTGCTCAACCACTCAGAGTGTGGCCATGAAGTTCATAGCAATGGATGTTTTTCTTCAAACTGTACATATCTAAAAGGCTGATGTCAAAATTGCAGCTGGTTGTGCTGGTTCCACCTCCAGTCAACAGAGAACAGGCACCTCTGGGAGGTTACTTTCCACTGATTCCTCATCAATCCATTTACGCTGCATAAGGAACTAACCTTTAGATGTCTCTGTTATGGCCATCTCCACCTAAAGTAGTCACTCAGGCTCTCTTTGTAACAAATGGAGAAAATGATGCACTTTAGAACATGATCCACTGACCTGTTTTACCTGTTTACCTCTGGATGAGCTCCTCTGGATGGAAGTCTAGACGTGTGGTCTAGACACTTGGGTTTAAACTGTGCCTGCACATCTGTCTCAGAGTGCACTTCCTGACTTTCATCCCCACCAGAACTGGATGAGGCTACAAGCACAACCCATGAAAAGTGGATTATCTTTTGAAAAGACAAGCAGGAAAAGCCAACACGCTCTTAGAAAAGCCAAAGAGATGTTTCTCACCCAAACTAGCACAGGAACATGTACCTGACCCATAGCAATGCTCTCTGAAAGCCAGAATCCTGCCCACTATTTACAGAGCAATTCTGTTTTGGAAGCCTTTATGTTTGTTTCTCATTGCTCAGGGAGGGTTTGACTATAACAGAAATAAGGATGCTCAGTGAATGGACTCACCCAGGGATCAGGAGATGGGTCCCTCTATTGGTGGTACAACCATCAGTGCCGCCACAGTCCCTCTATCTCTGCACACACAAATGCTTGTGCAGGTGAATTATGTAGGTAAATGTGCTGGCATTTAAGCTCCTGGGCAACAAGAGGCTGTTCTGTTAAGATTGGAGCAGATTCAGAGGATGAGACATGGAGTGGGTGCACTGAAAGGACTATTTGACTTTGCTTTGAGCAGGTTCATTGAGAGACATGGTGGGGTGGTGGGGGAGAAGAGCATGAGGATTAAAAGGAGGTACTAGATGGTTCCAATGCCATTGCCACAAAAGCAATGATTCCTGCAACCGGTCCTACCCGTTTCGTTTGTCTGATTGGGCTTTCTTAGACAGTTGGAAGCTGGAATTGTCATCCCTCTGTCCAGAGCCAACACAACTGCTAGGACAGTTCTTCTTACCTTTCTCCCCATCTCTCATTTCCCCTTTTTCCTCCCTGTGTCCTCCCAGGCCAGCACTGAGATGGGAATTGTCAAGGCAAAAGCCTCAAACTTCCTCACCTTGTGCTTTTTTAACTCCTGGCCTGGAAAGCCTCTTGTTCCCAACTTGGGTCTGGTTTTCTCTCCTGAGTTATTTGATGTATTTCATCCTCAGATGGATGAGGAGACAGCCTGGGCCCATGTCCTTTGCCAGTATCAACTCTCTTTGCAGTCTCTCTGTCACGTTTACTCCTTTGAACCTCCTGGTGACATGAGCGATTGCTATGGAGGGGTATGGCACAGGACCTGGATGCTCCTCAGATCAGATGTGGTGTGAGGCACAGTCCAGCCTTGTGGAGAAGTCCCTCTCCCAGCCCAGGCAGCAAAGGGAGTTTGGTCAGGTCCCTCCTGCTCTGTTTGGGGGATTGCCCAGCCACAGGTCAGAGCCTGTGGCCATTCACCTGCAGTGGGACCAGTTCCCTCTAATGTCAGAAGCCCTTTTCCTGAGGAGTCCTCACAACAACAAAGGGTTTCATACCAGAGCAAGCAGATCCCTCCAGATTACTCTAATTTCCCCTTGTCTGAGCATGAGCAAACGAATCTGCAGTTGCATCCCTTCCATTATCCCTCTGCCCACTGGCGTGTGGATTAGTGTTGCTGCAGCAACAGCACTTTTGTGAGATGAGCCCATTCTGGGAGAGCTGCTCCAGTTTGGGTGACTCAGGGCTCTGTCATGGGCCTGAAAGTGATTTGGCATCTGCTTCCACCCCTTTGTCTTGGCATCGCACACGGTTTGGCTCTGACTTATTTGCCAGCAAATGCTGGAAGGATGGGAATGGGGGTGGGCAGGGCTTGGGAGCTGGAATCTGCTTCTCTTCCTAATGAATGCAGCCTGAATAAAGTTGGTGACAGGGGTTTGTGTCCAGGAACTGGGCTCCTTTATTGTCTTGTGCATCAGATATAAATGTTATGTTCAGTAATGCCTGGTCAAAGCAATGTCACTCTCAGTTTAGAAAACACAATCAAGTGATTTGGCATGGGAGAGAATCTATTCTGCAGGGACTGTGATAATATTCTTCCCCGAATTTACATAAATGCATATGATTTGCATATGCAAATGAAGGCTTGCAGGCTGTGACTGCAACAAACACAGCTAGATTTTCAGCACTGCAAACCCTTTCCTCCAAAGAGAGACACTGAAATTTGTTTGGAGTTTGCTCACTCCAAATGAGCAAGTCCTGACAGGGCTGTAGATCTGCACATGGACAGTGTGTGACCAAGGCCTCCACATTTGTTGGTGCTGTTGCCTCATCCCACTGCCAGTCCTGCCTGCGAGGCATTCCCAGCAAAGCAATAACCCACCACTTGGATTCACCTTCCTTTCCTGCCTCCTTCCCCAGTGCTGGCACTGATGGAGAGAAACATTTCTTACTAGGGAGGGAATGGGAGTGATGGGACGCTCCATCCAGAAATAAAAGGAAGGAAAAGACACGTCTCCACCCAGGCCAATGGGGATACTGGTCATCCCCTGTTGGTCAGTCAAGCCCTCTCCATGTGCCTCCAAGTTTGGGGTGTTGCTATGGAGGCTTTGGTGGTAGCTAACCCCAGTAGTGGTTAGTGTCAATGGTCTGGAAATCACCCTTTGTGAGCCACCAGCTTTGGCACTGAAAAGATCTGTTCAATGCCGGGATACTATGGGAACATCCAGTTGAACACCTTGGATGAGGATTACTACAGCCACCCCACTGTCCCGTAATCCGGGATGTGATCTATGATGCCTTTCTTTGGAAAGTCCTTCATTGTGCCCTGAGATTGGGATTGAAGATAACAGGGGTGGTTCTGCTCCTATAAACAGCCTGAGGTTACCCCAAAAAGGATGTGTTTTGCCCAAGAGGAGGCAGTGGATGCCATGGGCTTGTATGGAGTGTGGCTCTGGCCACTCTGGGCAGCATAGCTGAGACTAAGGCACCTAGTTCTGCTTCAGCTGGATGAACTGGATCTTAAAGTGCTTTATGTCAGATACAAGATGGAAAAGCTGAATTGAATCTGCTGGAAACCAGATATAGAATTAGTTCTGATGGTCTGTTGTGGTGAAGAATTGCACCTCTGCTGTCCCCTTTCCATAGGGCAGCATTCAGAGTGGTGGGGTGCTGGGCTCTAGGAAGATGTGAGACACAAACTGCCACAAACATTGCAGATAATACTGAACTTGCTAATGCACTGGGTCTGCTCCAAAGGTCAATGGCCACTGCTCTACGTCCTTCACGGATAATCTTGGCTATGTAAGTGTCATGGTTTAAACCCAGCCAACAACTAAGTCCCACGGGAAACACCATGAGAAACAAGGCAAGGCTAAAAGGTGGCTTTGCCCAGCATATGCAGGTTCCAGCAGTAAGCCAGGCCTCCTGCACTGGGCTAAGCAAGTTAGTTATTGCAGCACGGGCAGGTGGAGTAGAATTAGTACTAGTGGTATGGTGGGGAGACACCACCATGGCAATGCATGTCTGCCTCAGCTGTGCTCAATGGAATGCCATCGCTCCTTAACATGTGGGAAGCCTCCTCCGTGTCCTCTGGGGATAAAAAGCTGATTTTCAAGGACTAGACTATTTAGTCTGTGCAGATGACAGCGCTATCACCAGTGTGTCTCCCTATTGTCTGGGCTGTTCCTAATTCTCCTTGTAGTGCCTTTGTGCAAGCTCATTTATCTGATCAATGGTTGAATAAAGGTTGCCCCCAAGGTACAAGACCACTATTCATAATAAGGCTGTGAAGACTGCAGACAAGGCCCCAGCAGACGTGGGGTGAGACTCCTTCAGGGAGTTTGGTAGAGCTTAAGTCTCTAAAACTATGATCCTGAACATTGTACCACTGTTGCCTTAGTTAGAGGCAAAGGCTCCCTTTTTGTAAGGTCTTATGTCAGCTCCCAGATTCTTTCAGCTTTCTCACTTAACCAAACAGAAGCAACAGGCCGTGCCCCACAAAAGCCACAAAGGGGATCTTCATTTGTTGAGATCTGAAGGAGATTTACAGGAAAAAATGAGCAAACTGAAATGAAAAGTGATAATATACAGATAACCACAACTCGGTGTAAGCACGTGAAACAGAAACCGGATAGATTTCATTAAAAACTCATTAAAGGTGAGTTTAAGATAATGAGATAAGATTAAGATAATGAGGCCAGAGCACGCACAATGCAATAGTTAATTTGAAAGGCAATTGAAAATCTTTAGCAACAATGAAAAAACCCCCGAACAAGCATTGTTTTGAGAGCATCAGCAGTTACGAGAAGCACGTATTAGGTGAAAACCAGAGCAGTGGTGAGGGAATTGCACAGCTGAGGCATGGGATATCTGTGCTATTGGCTGGAGTCTGGGCTGGAGGCTGAAGAGAGAAGTCCTACAAGAAAAGAAATCATTTTGTTAGGTTTGCAGGTAAGTCTGGACCTGTCTGTGTTGTACTTGCAGCTGATGGGAGTCATCTGATGCGCGGCAGACATTTCAGCTGAGACCATTGTCCTGGTCTGCCAGGTAGTCCAAGGAGAGAAATAGGCACTCGGCTCATCCTAGAGCTCTGCATGTAAAACCCAATCTGCTAATGAGCAAGTGTCAATAAGGCACTAGCTAAGATGAAGCTACCTGCACTCCTCTATCCAGTGGGAGGAGAAGGGTAAGGAGTAAGGATTTGAGTAGCACTTGTTGGGACTCCCCTGGAGCTGTGAAAAGCCCCGGTGACATTTTCAAGGATCACTGCGTATTTCTTACTTACAATTCTTCCCTGTTTCTAGAAAGGCACTGCAGGAAAACTGGGTGACTGTGAGACATAGAAGTGGGGTTAGAATAAAGAGCAAACCGAGATTTTTATCACCTACCACTAACCCCTTCTGCTTCAAACTTGGAGGATCTATTTGTTGAAAAGGTGGAGGAAGATCTCTGGTGTCTGAGACAGCGCAGAGCTAGAAGGGCTCAGAAGAAGTGTTTCTTATTCAAAACTGCAAGATGCAAGTACTGGGAAAGGTGCCAGTTAGACCCGATTAGATTTGTAAGATTAATTAAAACCCAACAGGTTCAGAGAATGGTGTAAAAGACAAATTAGCAAATCAGGAAACCCATCTTTGGAAAAGGAGTTCGAAAGCTCTTTTATCAGAGCCAATTTGCTTATCAAAGCATACTTCTTTCATGCTCGCAGAGGTGGGAAAGCAGCTACACTGACAGTGCTGGTGCTCAACATTTTTATTGTTAGGGGTAGATACTCCACTTCTCAAGCTTGTGCAATCGAAGCCCTTTCAGCCAAGGGTCACTCACAGCTTCTTCCTTAGGTGACAGTGGAGGTTTTCTTGACTGACCTCCATCAACCTGTCTCTCTACTTAACATGCCCTGGAAACAGCTGGGGCAATACATTAGGCAAGAGAGACGAGACACATGTGTATGTGATCATCACCTTACCCAGTGGTTTGCAAATACCTCCTGTTTTGGGCTTGGTTTAGAATTTTTAAGGAGTTCTGGCTATGCTCCTCGTCAGAGTAAGTGATAAACAGAGGGCTCCTGGGCTGGAAGAGGTGGGGACTCTCAAGATACTCCTAGTCTTAAGCTTTCTTTTCAGGTATTATGATAGGAAAAGCTGTAAATCGTATGCAGTCAATGCACAGATAGCGTGGAAAAAGCTCTGAGTGTTAATCCCAACACAGTGTTTCTCAGTCTATGCCCCATCAGATATGGCCTTTATGCTGAAAACTTCAACTGAACAACCTTAAATAATACAGCCTGGTATCAGAAGCTTTCCATTACATCCAGTATCGCTGTAGTATTACCTGCAAACTTGAGTAATATTAAATCACTTCAATTTGTAGATACAAAATGAACCTCAGATCAAGTCAGCAAAAAGAAGATTGCATCTGCCACCAGAATTAAAATTAAACTTGGAGTAATTTGAGGAACATGAGCTATAACTGTCTATACATGGCATATGTAAACTACACAGCCAAGTTCCTGATGACTCCTTCCCATTGCAGAGCCTTTAGGAAAATCATTGATCCACTGAGAGGTATCAGGAACTGAAGAATGAGATTATGGGTATATGCAGGAGCTGGTGAACATCGGATTTGTCTCATCCCAACAACAGCCAGTGGAAGATAGGTGTCTAGTCTGCAGTCATGGGGTGGCTCTGTCTACCAACGGAGGGAAGAAACCGCGTGGTCAGACCTACAATAGGCTTTCTGGAGGTCTACCTTATAGAGAGGTAGCAGCAGTGCTTTGGTGATTTGCATGTAGTAGGATCCTGCCTTTCTGGGAGAGAATTCCCATTTTAATCCTCTTGCTATAGATTAGTACTGTCAGAAGTAGCTTCTAACATTTCAGAGCTATGCTTTTAAGTTGAGCATAGTTTCCATTACAAGCCTCATACAGAGTCATTGCCTTTAGGAAACTGAGAGTAAGAGTGTGCTCAAATAGAGAAAGAATGCCAGCCTTCTGGGTTTTTATTTCCAGGTCTGATGGTATCTCCCAAGACATGATGTCCACAAGATGTCATATCCATATGAACACAAATAATAACCACAAATCCATCTTCAAAAAGCCTTTGGTATGAGCTTTATAATGTTGGAAAAGTGGTAATAGCTACTCAGAAGTATTTCTTGAATGGACAAAGGCATTGACTTTCATCAAAGACTTCGGCTATGTCCACGTGGCTGGATGACTGGACTCTGAATCCAGAATTATTTCTACTTTAATGCTCAGGAATGCTCCATATTTGATATGCTGTCACATATTAAACCCAGCCAAACACAGGCCAGTGGGAAGGCAGCAACTAGTAGCTTCTAAGGCTCCTACTAGACCTGCCCCGGATGTTTCACTCCGGCCTGGCAAAACTTTCAAAACAGGCTCAAGTTGAGCCAAATCACCATAGATACCACTTTGGCTCAATCCAAGCCATGCAAATCGCTTCTACAACGCTAAGAGTGTTAACAGTGACACTTACCTAAACAAATACCACCCCTACCCCAACCAACTGTGATTTCTGCAGGTGAGGCATACGCTGATCGAAGCAGCATGGTTCTCATGCTGCAGGAGGGTCCCACACTCTTGCTCACATTGAGATCTCTGTCCCTCCGAGTGTCAGCTACATTATGAAAGTGCAATTTGAAAGTCAGAGGTGATTTAATGGTTTTAGGGTCATGTCCTCTGAGGGCTCAGACTGCCCAGGTCTATGCTGTGCATGCAGGGAGGGAGGAAGGGCTGAAGGCTTTCTTGCATCTCTCCTTGGCTCACACACCAAGTAGAGCAGTGACTGCACTACAGGACCCGGACACCAACAGAGCCAAGACAGATGCAGCAAGAAAGCATTAGGTGAAGACCTGTCATGATCTAGTTGGAGTGGAAATGGCTCATTTCTGGGCACAGAAGACACGTAGATATGGCAGGGCTGACATGAGTGACCATCAGGTTTCTCCTTGGCATGTGTGTTGGGCTGTATGTCGCCATTGTAAGCCTTGGGCTGCCACATGGATGAGAATTGCTTGATCGCTAGGTCTTCATGCAATGGTGTGCTGCAAAGGTCCAAGGACAGAAGGTCCTCACCTGCATGAGAACCTGGCTTAGGACACACCACCCTGAGCAAGGTGGGTGCAATCATGAACCTTTGAAGTTCCAGCTTGTGGCAATTGCTCCTTTTTATGTTGTTTGGCACTACAGAGAAAAGATTGGCTCTATCATACTTGTAAGAGCCTTTCAAGAAGCCGTATGCTGCTGTTTAACTGCCCTCAGCATCCTCTTGGCCAGATTAAGTAAGCCCAGGTCCCACCACCTTTCCTGGTGAGCCATGTACCCCATTGCCCAAGCAGGCAACGACAGCTCCCCTCAATCTGCTGCCCACACTCCTCCTCTCGGTGTACCCAGCACACAGCTCAGTCTGCCTGAGATGAGCACAACTGTGAGTTCCTGTTCCTGCGGGTAACCACATCACCAGCTCTCTGCCTGCACACACACGACTGTGTCGGTGGGGTGTGAAGTTTCTACCTGACCACATCAAGGTGAGTGTTGCTGTACAGCTGGGGAAGCGAGTCAGCTGAATCCATGGGTTGGCAGCCTCCAGCATCTCCAAAACCCCACAGGCAGCCCTGAGCCGAGAGCACTGGGTGGCCAAGTGCCCCCTGAATTCCCAGTGCTCTTACATGGGGTGCCTTAGGCAGGTGCTTCACTCTGTCAAATGAAAGATTCAAATGGAAAGTAACCAGTTTGCAATTAAACTGTCACTTAAAAGCCCTTTGGGACCACTTAAATTTACTTCTGAATTTAGTTACAAGAATGGTAACTGCTCTAGAGGAAGGTGTCCCTGCCCGTGGCAGGGGGTTAGAACTAGATGAGCTGTAAGGTCCCTTCCAACCCAAACCAGGCTGGGATTCTGTGATTTCCGGCTTAAGGGCAGAAACACTTTAAAGTCTTTATGTGAGTCAGAGCCCTTCTCCCTGTGTTCATCTGCCTCCAGGGTTGTGTTGGCACTGCAGGACAGAGCGGATTCCTGGGGCTGGGGACGCTCCTGGGGACATGGGTGGTTAGGTTTTGAGGGAATGAGACTTCAGATACTTAGGAGAATGCATACGTTCCTTATTGCTCTGTGCTGTTGTGTTCTACAAGCGTTTTGAAGCTGTTACTGAGCTCAGGACTCCACCACACTGCACTCTGCCAGGCAGGGGAGAGAGAAAACGAACAAGAGATGCTACCTGACCATGCTAACACTCTGCCAAGACCTGGCCTCACAAGGAGAGGCAGGGTTCACAATGTTCAGGTTCAGAAGGCCGTATGTCCTCAGAAGCTCTCCTCTGGCAATGATTAGGGCTTGCCCATGTGTGTCTGCTGTGCAGTACAGACCATGAACCTGAATTCCAGCTTGAAATGTTCTTTCTTTCACGGCACGGACTAACCATGGATTCCCACTGGCCATGCCGGGCTGTGGAAAGTCATAGAATCATGGAATGGTTTGGGCTGGAAGGGACCTTAAAGCTCCTCCAGCTCCAACCCCTGCCCTGGGCAGGGACACCTTCCACCAGAGCAGGTTGCTCCAAGCCCCTGTGTCCAACCTGGCCTTGAACACTGCCAGGGCTGGGGCAGCCACAGCTTCTCTGGGCACCCTGTGCCAGCGCCTCAGCACCCTCCCAGGGAAGAGCTTCTGCCTTAGATCTAACCTAAAACTTTAAACCCACAAGATCCCGAATGCTTGTGGCCATTGTTTATTGAGAGCGCTGTTCAGGAGCCACGCATCGCCCCAGCATCTCCCCTCCTCACCTCTGGCCTCCCTGCAAACCCCGCGTGGCTCCAGACAAGCTTTGGCACATGCCGGGGCAGCAGACTACAGCCGCCGGCGGTGTCAACACCCCGCAGCAGCGTCAGCAGAAGGTGACGTGTGGGTTGTGCGTCAGCTCTGCCCGTGCAGAGGTTCATCTGCCAGGGCAGGCTGCTGGTGGAGGTGCTTCAGCTCCGTGCGCCAGCCCAGGAGCCAGAGCAGCACCTCTGGGCTTACATGGTGAAGCGCTGTCGCTGTCACTGACAAACCCCACCACTGCCTTAGTTTCTACAACTGGCTGCATTTTAAGCTGTAGGGAATTTACACAAGGGGTCTTTTTCTTCCGTTGTAGTGCTACAGCAGCTGGATTGGCATGAGGAAACCCACTCTTATATCCTGATGTTATTTTGTTCCTTTTGAATAAAGCTTTAAGGGCCACATGCCTATAACAAAACACAGGCTCCAGGATTTGTTTTGAACCTTCGGAGAATGAAAAACACCCCAAGACTGCCAAGAGAATGAAGGCTCCCGTTCATTCCAGCAAGGTGAGACACTGAGAGCTAAAGAAGACAAGTTGCTTATCACCTCAGACTACATCTACATGCAAACGGTTTTCACTTACAGGTTTTTCTTAATGAGGAAGCAACTATGGGGCCAGTGAGAACACGTTTTGAAGTATCTATCTGCCTCTTTCTAGGGGCCCAAGGCCACTGGGATCCTCAGCCAGCTGCCAAAGCCTTTAGCTTCCCCTGAAAGCATTTCTGAGGGGTAGAAATAAGATTCAATAACATGACAGAAAAAGCCATTTTTTCAGTTGCCAATTCATCTGCTTAGAGGCTACTGAATGCTGGATGGGAAGATGCACTTGGTGAGAGTCACAGTTATAGGCACTGACCTATTACTACTGTGTCTTGATGGACTGGGGCTGATTTTTGTACTCCCTGTTTACACCAGTGACTCCAAATCTGGTTCTTTCTCCAGGCTAGTGACACACCAGAGGTTTTCAAGACTTCTTGGTGAATGATGCTCATGGGAGAGGGAAGCATTTGGTGTTTCTTCTCAGTTCACGGGTGGAGTTTTCTCCCTGATTGTCTTTTTCAGCCCCTGCCCATGTATTGGCATCCTGGGAATGGTTCCTAGTTGTTTCTTGGGAAACAATATCTCTGTTGGCCTGGCCATGGGCTATATTTTCATCTGAATTCTCTCAGGACATTACCAGAAAGCTCTGGTTCATCCATCAGCCCATCTATATACTGGACCCGCAATGGCTCAGGCATGTCCTGTTATCCATGCTGTCATTAGAGTACTTGGGATTAAAAACATGACTGCAGGTGTGATTAGTGCCTCTGCCATCCCGTCTGCTGGCATCTAAGAAGCCTGTTGACATGACCCATGGTTGCTGCCTATGCTGCTGGGCTACCAGCCATGGCCCCACTGCCCACTTTGCTTCCATCCATGCCATTCCTGAAGGATCAGGAAGAGCAGCATCCCTGGTCTCCATGACCTCACTACCATCCTCCATCTCTTCCTTCTTTGCCTCTCTTTTAGCAGCAGCAACCCAGACCGCATGTGTTGGACACGTATCTGAGAAAGCTTTTGTTGGCTTCAGCTCCTCTTGTCAGCACTCTCACAGGCAGCATTTGGGTGACCTTTTCCCATCTGTGCCCCATTTGTTCCTTTTCCCTGCTGTAATAGGATGAAAGCACATGAAGAAGGGCTGGACCTATGGCAAAATACCAGCCCTGCTCACTGAAGGTTACATCTACACTCCATGCTACCCCTGGACCTTGCTCAGGTATTGACTGGGGAAATGCCACTTGGATGGGGACAGGATGTCAGGGAGTTGATAGCAATCCATCAGGCTGGACTGATGGGCTTTGCAGCCCAGTAGCTCCACCTTCCTGCTGTCACCATCGAGCCTGGACACTGCAGGTCTGTGTTTGCACCACAAAGTTCTTCCCTTTTCATGCCATCCATCCGGACTGCTCCCTGTGCCAAGAGCCTCACTGCCTTGCATGTAACGTTTCACCACTGAGGCCAAGGGCAGGATTCACCCTCCACCATGACAATGTGCAAGCTGGAGGGTTGCTGTTGGGTTGTGCTCGCTCAAGATAATACAATCATCTTCTCATGGCTCCTCAATAAAAATACAGCTCAGTGCAAACCCTCAGCAGCTCCATCTTTGTGCTTTTATCCCTTCTACTGTCACTGATGTCGTGCTTCCTGGCATTGTCTGACTGCACTGTGCAGCAGCTGGATTATTTCAGCCACCCCTAAACCTATTTACAAGGTGATGAGGCCTCATTCTCACTGCACTTCTTTTTCTTGTGCACATTCAGACGCTTCCTCATCACATTAGGAATAAATGTTTTTCCCAGTTGTCCCAAAGCAGAAATGACCTGGTTTGATTTTGCTGCCAAAATATTTCCTATACAGTAGAAAAATACCCAGGAAGGTTGCACCAGCAGGACCAGGCACGACCTGTCAGCAGTCCTGGGGTCCTGCAAGATGAACAGTCTTCCTGAAGGTCTTGTTTGCAGCAGAGATGGGTTTAGCTGAGGATAAGGAAGCACTGATGATCTCTAGGCCAGCTTGGTCTGGAGGGGTGCAGGAGCCCAGCACAGGGGACCGGGCTGATGCTCTGCCCCATCTTTGCTTCCCTCCTCCTGTTTTGGGGCATATTGAACCCTGCAAGTGGGACTCATCCCCCAAAGTCAGCTCTGTGCCTTCCCATAGATCAGAGGATCAGGAAGACAACTGGAAAAGGATGCTTTTTTAAAGAGAATGTATCGTGCTAGAGCACACTGCACACAAGATGCCAGCTCCACGGAGCAGGTATTCAAAGCCTCCAGTGGGACTGAAGGAGATAGGTTATTCTGTGTGCTGTAGGAAGCATTGTCTCTGCCTGAGCAGTCGAGGAGCCCTGGCCCAGATATTTCTGCCCTTCTCCCTCAGCCTTCAAAACCCCTCTAAACCCCTGTGATAGACCCTCAGCCCTAAGTGGGGCATCTCATCACATCCTTTCAGTGCAGCAGAGACTCTCTGGCACTTTGGCATTGCCAGAATCTCCAAAAAATATGTATGATGCAGATATATTGAATGGAATTCTGCAGACAGCTTGTTTGACTCCCTCCTTTCCCATGGATGCTGCTTGCCATGCCCCCGGTGTTTCTGTCTTACATGTCCTCCGTATTGTTCATTTGGGGTGAACTTGTGGGGATTTTGGAGAAGGCCAGGACATGGGGCAGGCATCTGTCTGCAGCATCTTCTCCTGCAAACAGGGAGAGACATTTTGATCATGGGGGTATTTTTGCTTCATGGGGAAAAACAAATCTTTTCGTCGAGAAGATTTTGGTTCCTCGCTCTATGAGTCAAAACCCTCCTTGATTCAGGCGTTAAATCCTGTTTTATATCAAAGCCTGAGGCAGGTCAGGAGCTGGTGAGACCCTGGGAGAGCTGATGTCACAACAAGGTATCATTGCCCCATGCAGATTCTTGCCTTTAGACCCAGCCATGCAATTTCGACCTGTTCTACAACCCACCGCGCACCCCCGTTCAGACATGCCGGTCCCCACATGAAGGAGAAAAGGGATGGAGGGAATCAAAGTGATGCTGCCTCTATTTCAGTGGGCTCCCCTGCCCCAGGCTCAGGTCCTGAAGTTAGGCAGCCACACTCAGGGCGAGGAAATCATTTAATTCTTCAGGAAAACCTGCTGTGATTTAGCCATTTCATGAACCTGCGTAGCTTTTAAACGTTTCCTGAGCATGGACTTCTCATTGTATTCCCAGTCTTTCTCTACTGGAACTGCACATTTTCATTCTCAAAGTCCACGGTAATAAGTAGATTATTACAAAAAAATCCAGCTTTTCCCTTCTGCTTTCTAAATATTCCCAGACATGGCAGTCCATTCCCAAGTTCACTCCCACCTACTTCTTGCCATCTCCATGTTGGCACTAAAAGGATCTAATTCAGTGATAATTCAGTGATAATAAAAAAGACTTTTCTGGAAAGGCGAAAATAACCCAAGAATCTTAGTTCTCATATTCCAGCATCAACCTCTTTCTTTGCCATAATAGATCATTAGGCTACAGCCCCTACCTGGCACATACAGAAACTTAATGAGATATATTCCAATGAGAAATCCTACATGAGGAAGAGAGAAATTAACTGAAATCTTCTGTTATGCAACTCCCTGTCTGCTGTGTTTCAATGACCTGAAATATTTGATTCTGGATTTTTTGTTCGGAAGCGCTTCTGCTCACATTTTGTTCCTATATTTATGCATCGAGTGTTACATTTATTTGTAAATTAACTAACTCAGGTTACTCATCAAGCCCATTATAAGATGTAACCAATTCTTTTAAACATGATTTTTATTGTTGGTGCAAGGAGCAAAGTGACAATTCCATCATTCAAAAGAACAAAATCCATCTTTGAGGAATTTTACTAAGGAATATTTTCTTCAGGTGCCATTTGCGTTCTCAGCTTATTTGCCAGACTAAATTCACATGACAGAATACAACAAAAGAAGAAACAGAAGTCCAAAAACTGTAGCAGCCAAAAAGAATATAGAATTAATGGGGATTTCTTTTTTAAAGGATTGATCACAATTTAATGGAAAGGAAGAAAATCCCTGCTACAGAGCCATACGACAGCCAAAATTCCTATTGCACAAGAAAATAAACCCGCATCCTTTTACATCCAAACCAAATGCCTATTGCTATAGGGACGAAAATGGAGAAATTAAAGAGTGGTGAGGAAGGCTCCATTTGTGCAAAGGGAAAGCTAAACCTTGCCCTTTCAAAATAACCCCCAAACTTTTCAGTCATTACCAGCCAAATTATGGAAGAAATTATGCTTAGAATCAAACATGCAGTTGTGGCCAGCTCAGCAGGGCGAAGGGTGGGAAGGAAGGAACACGCATCCACACAGATCCCATAGCTAATAATTCATTAATTCATTAATCAATCATAGAAAGAGGGAAGGGGGGGGGAAGGGGGGAAGGAATCTTACCACCAAATTGGGTAACCGGCTAAGACCTTTGTGCCATTGAAGAGAAAAGATAAAATTAGTCCAAGCAGGTGGTAATCCATTAGTCCAGGCTGGTGCAAGGGAGGAATCTCAGCGAAGTTTTCAGAAAAACATGAAGTGTGGAAATGAAGAATCCCCGTCCTCCCAGGAAAAAAATCATAAATCAGTTCAGAATACAAGAGTTAAACAAGTCCCTGGTAGTGCGGGTGACTTTCTGCCTTGTCAGAAACACACCTCTCCAAGCCTTTCCCCTGTAGATCATCCAAAAGCGTCTATTAAAAAGTGCAGGGCTTGGGGATGTCAGCAGGCAGCCAATCAGACCGCATGGCCCAAGGTAAGGGATGAGTCTCAGCTCAGGGCTGTCAATCACGCTCTCCTCCCCCTCCACCCCACAACTTTGTTCCTTGCTTCCACAGACAAACCCTCTTTGCAAGAGACTTTACTGGGGCAGAGATTTTGGGTGTTGGGTTGTCTGGGGTTTTTTTTTCGTTTGGATTTGGGGTTTTTAATTTATTTTTTTTTTATTTTTTTGTTTTTAATTTCACTTTGAAACCCAATTTTTTGCTTTTAATTTCACTTAGAAACCCAGGATGCACCGACTTTGCTTCTGGCTTGGTGTGCCAAGACTTTGCAAGGTAAGGATGAAGGGTGACTGTGATTGCACTTAATCTCACGGTGGGGGTGAGATAGGCAACTTGTTCTTTAGATGGAAAGGGAGGTGAACATTAACCCTTGCAGGAGGCAAAGCTAATGGGAGCACCGAAGAGGCAGAATAACCCTCCAAAAGTGCTGATGTGGGCAAAACAGGCTGTAAATTTAAATGAAATGTGCACTGCTCAGGTTTATCTAAGTGTGCGGGTGGGATGGATGGAGGGCGAAGCAGTGGCAGCCTGGGTTTCTACTGGTAAGAGGTGCCAATGCATGGCAAGAGTGGAGCAGGCAGATGGGAAGATGTCCCATTGATGAATTTCTTGTGAAGTACATCTCTGGATGCAGAAAGATGAGAATATTATCCAAACCCCCCATGTAATTAAAAAGGAAATCACAAGCAGTATCACCTCTCTAAAGAGGTTGCGTGTTGCAAATAGACCCAACAGAGATTCTCCTTGAAAATCCTTGTTATTGCACAGAGACACTGTTTTCACGGGAGCTGTTCTGTCAGAGTAGCAGATCTAGGGGATGATCAACAGAATGGGATAAAGAAAGGGGAGAAGTCAAAGAAGTTGCTTTTGCTCCTAAAGCATCCTCAGCAATCACAGCTGCATTGCCTGCAGTGGAGCTGCCCAGTTTATAAGCTGGAGATTAGGAGCTTTAGGAGCAGCCAACAAATCGGTTTATTGCAGAGCAATGCCTATAACATAAGTCCAAGGTCGTATCTTGGGCAGCCCAATGAATCTCCTGATACTCTAGGTATAAATGCACTCCTTGATGCTATTTAATCACCAGGATGCACCTGCCTCATGCCTCTGTCTTTCCTGATTCCCAGTTCTTATGGATTTTAGTGTATTTGGGCACTGAATTAGTGAAGAGCTGTTCTCATAAGTGGTAATTTGTTTCCTGGCCATCATGCATCCAAGAGAGGACACCCACCAGATGTTCACTCTGCACCTTACCTCTTCATCAGTCCCTGCATCTGCTGCAAGGACCTGTGACCCATCATAGATGGAACAGGAGCTGTTACAAATAGACCCTTAAGATGTGACCTATCTCTTCTGGAGGTTCAATGAGTTTAGCAGGATGGATTAAGGTGGTCCTGTGTCTCTGTCTCTCTGGTTCCAGTGCCAGGGAATGTTCACAGCCACTTTTAACTTACTGGTTAAGGTAAGCCATGGAGTACCTGAATTGCCATTAAATAGCCTGTAAGTCTAACTAGCAAAAGCAGAACTGAAATTGTTACATAGGTTTGTACCTCTAAATGGGGGACGTTTTAGAGCCACAAATAGCCTGTAAGTCTAACTAGCAAAAGCAGAAATGAAAGTGTTACATAGGTTTGTACCTCTAATGGGGGATGTTTTAGAGCCACACCAACAAAATAAGGATTAAAAGTACTGAGCAAGGGAATTTCTGTCATTAAAATGTCAATCTGTTAAAGAGGCAGCAAAAGGAGAGAGTGAAGTGAGATATCTCAGGTGATACTACAGGTGGCTGACATCCCATGGAAGAGGTTTAAAAATCCTGACCACTGCAGAAATCCAACTGGGGAAAGCTTTTGGAATCTGAATTGAATGACTGGTTGGAGACCACCATCAAGGTCTTAGTGGCTGAGATGTTCCTGTCCATAAGATATTGGGGAACAATACAAGGTGCTCTTATATTGTGCTTCTTGTTGCTAGGATTGATAAATCAAGCCAATAACTAGCAACAAAATGCTGCTCCTTTTTGAAAATCAAGCAGGGGAAAGTAACTAAGACCCCAAATCCCAGAGACTTTGCTATTGTGTGTTGGGCAGAGATCTCAGTGTTGTGCTGGGAAGGGCTGCATTGCAAAAGCAGTAAAGATGCTAAAGTGCCCATCCACACCCCAGTAACTGCCCAACATTGTGCTGGTGTGGCCACAGACAGGTTTTGAAAGACGTTGTTAAAGATTTGATCCCAAACACACTAAAATTGAGAGAAAGCTCTCTATAGACTCTGGCAGATATCATCCTCTCACACCTTTTGATTTCTTCCATCCATTGTTACCTTTAACTGCTCTGATCATGGGCTGTCACAGCATCATGAGGAATTCATGTTGTCCTGCCTTTTGGGAATAGACTGTCTTCCAGGCATGTCTCCACTTGCTTTGACTTGGAAATCCTGTGAGATCCTGCGAGTAGAAGGTCCTTACTGTCTCTAACCCTGTTCACATGTGACTAATAGCGATGCCCGGCTCCAAGTTTCTCCTACTGAAATGACTGGAAGAGCAATGGCAGGTTTCAGCTGTGTCTTTGGTTGTATCAGCCTAGATCCCCAAAGCCTTGAAATGGGAGGCATGGCTCACCAAGGAGTATGACCTGCCTCACAGGGATGAAGTCTGTGCTGTCTGTGAAATGAGCAGACTCACTTTCAGTCTTCTCTGCTGTGAAATGAGAATCTGATGCGTAGACACTAAAATTATCCTGGGGATATTTCATGCTGCCCTGAACAAATATTTGTAAGTTCTACAGCAAACATTAATTTTAAATGTAATTTATGAGATTTGTCCAAACGAGTACAACTCCAAGATTTCGCTTACAGGTATCTCCCTGTGCTGCTGCCTGACAGTTCTATTTACTGAGAGTCTTTGCAATCACATCAGGCTGTCTAGTTTGGCAATATTGACTCTTGGAGACCAGTTTCAGTATGTCCAGAAGTGAAACAAGTGGAAGAATCTGGAGGTTTGGCTGCTCAAGAAAAGCCCTGTCACCTTTACAATGTCAGTATAAAGGTCCTTCTGTATTGTGCTAAGATCGTGGTACTGCAAACTCAGCCACTGTAGGTGCCAAGGCATCCGAAGGGATCTTTGGGTTTATTCTAGCAGCCTTCCAGGAAAGAAGCATTGCAATCACATTGAAAACATGCCTCTCCTTCCCCTTGGTGCTCTAATTTTTGCAGCTTCTCCTGATTTTAGCTTTTCTTCCTTTCTCTGACAGAATCTACCAGCAAGAAGAAGCCAAGTGCCTGGGGAAGGTGACAGGACCATGGAGTCTCCTGGATTCGTTCTCAGCATGCGTTCCAGCACACCAAACCTCTGATGAGAGAGACACCAGGAACTCAACCCTTTCTGGTGCAGTTCAGCTGCCCACAGTTGGTGTGAGAGGAAGAGGATGATTCCAAACACACAGCGAAGGACAAGAGATGGATGATCTGACAGAGGGGGTTTAGATGCCTGGTTTGGTGTGCTGGAGAAAGCAAGGAACATACAAGACCTGGGATCCATGGTGCAGCACTAAAGCAGTGGCTTCAGCATGCTGGATTTTTAGGTCAGCTCTAGTTCAGTGGTGGATGGTGGCTTAGCTGGGTGCTAGATGTTGAATTGCACATTTGGGCACTTCTGGGCATGGCCAGAAACAGAAACTGAGAAGGTGGGTCCCTCTAGATCATGATCTTTTAAGGGTTTTCAGGTCTTAGAATCAAATGAGTTGTTTTGAAGACCTTGATTTTGGTCTTAGTATGTAAAGTGGAGTTAACATAGCAAATACCTTCTTTGATGGCTCTCGCCATCACTCCTAAAGTAAAAAATTATTAAAAAGTCTGTGAAGAGCGGAAGAAATCCTTTCTCAAAGCATGAATGAGCTGACTGATTCCCTTCCATCTTAAACTACTGGAATCCTGTGTGTTCTGAGCGCATTGTTTGTTGTTAACTTGTGATTGGTAACTTCACACCTCTAAACTTACCTGTTCCTCAGTTTTCTTGGCCAAATATGCTCTCTCCTGGATCCTATGTTCCCTCTGGCTCTAACAGACTGTCCTCTGCTGTTTCTTGTTCATCGTATCTCAGTTCACATTAGCTGGGTACCCCAAGGCAGTCATTACCTGGAAACAGCAATCCTGTATTAATACCTGACCAGAGTGGGTTTGTAAAGAAGCACCTCAATTGTTATTAACATCATTTCTGACCTTCGGACAGGAGCATCTTTTATATTTCCACATATCTTCTGGATGTGCTCTACTGCCAGTGATCTGAGGGGTGATATTGCATTGTCTGACCTAGCACATCTCTTGCTCCTGTTCGGTGCCGCATCTCCATGTTCATTCCAGGAAGGCATTAATGGTACCTCCAAGTAATCCCATAGCTTATGTGGGGTTGCAGGGTTGCCTTTCATGTTTGCCTGCCTATGTCCAGTGGAGCACTGCCTGCAGTTGATGTATAAAGCTGTGGGGTGCCTACAGGTGAGTTAGCCACAGGGGAACAACATCTGCTGTTACAGGGAAATGGATCTTCACGTGCTCAGATGAGCACCGTGATGTTGTTTCTACTTGATATTTTTCTGGAAACCTCCCTTTGCTGAAGACACAGGTATGAAGCAGAGGAAAGTTGGGATTTAGCTGTTGAGATGGTGGTAATAGAAAGCTCAGAGTTTAGCAAAACCCTTTAATCGTTGCTTTCAGTGTTTTAGGAATAACTTTATGGCTTATTTTTTCTGCAAATAGCTTTACCTCGCTCCATTCTTTTATGAACTATTCTAAGCTCATGGTGTAGAAATCTTGCACTTATTTTCCAGTGATGGTAGAAACAATTTTGAACCAAACTTCTGCTGCAATATCACAGCTCTGGTTGGATTTTCAGATTCTTTCCTCTATCTTGCCATGGAGAAGCTCAGAAAAGAAACAAATGGCCTAGTGAAGCCCTAAGACGTGGGTTTATAGTGGCTATGACAACTTGGAGCAAAGAGGGCTGGCAATGAAGCCCACCTCAAACCTCAGTAAATACAAGGACATAAATACTATCTTGGATTGGCACCATCTTGCCTGAAATTGTGTTGGCCCACATTGCATCATGTGGGACACTGCTTCAACAACGGGTTTAGAAAGGGGCAGTATGTGTGATGATGCTTTGAAGTCTTCTCATCTACCCAAGTGATCCCTACTCCAAGTCATCCCTGCTCTCTTCTGAAGTAAAGGTAGAGCTGAATCTGGTAGAGTAGGACATTTGTCCCATCAGCAATCAGTTTTTAGTGGAGAAATTATTTCCAGGTAGATTTTAGTGTTCTCAGTCTTCACCCGAGCTGCTTTGGGCAAGCTAATGCCCAGTGCAAAAGGTCTCAGAAAGATTTCTTGCACAATGATGTGATTTCTTTCATCAATTTGAAGCAAGATGCAAGAGAGATACTACCAGGATGGTTGAGTTTGTGTAGAGCCCTGATTGCCAACGTGTATGTGTATGGTCTGCTCATAGGTTAATGTGAGCAAGCACAGATGGCTGAGAGTGGATGAGTGTGTGTAGATCAGTGTTGTAGGTATATAATGCCTTGCTTTTGGGGGGAGCAGCCTCAAAGCAAGTCCCAGAGATCTCTGGGGAACAGGTCCATATGGAAGGCTCTGTAAGGCAAGTGCATGTTGTCTCTGAAGCTGTGTAGAGAAGGGCAGTTTTACACCTTGTGTGTCCGAGGGCAGCCTGGCTCTATGGGAGAGGCTGAGCTGCCTTTCACAGCTGCAGTAAATCTGACTAATTGCACTAGCTGAGCAGATGAAGAAACTGTGCCCCAGGTCTTGGGCTTGTTTGAAGACAGCTCTGTCTACCTTGACATCTGGAGGAATGCATCCCGGGGCCAGGGGGAAGGGATGGAGAGCACAGGGAGCAGAGTCATTCCTCTCCCTTCCTTCCTTCCCTGGGACTCCAACCTGGCAATATCCTGGAGGCTGCAGAATACATGGTAAAAATGAAACCAGCTATTTTCTTGCTGTGGGCTGTGACTTTCCATTATGTTGTAGTTGGGAAACATGGGGCTTACATGAACTGTAAAAGGATAAAATACTGGGGAGGGATGAAGGGGAATAAGCGGGGGGAGCAGGGAGTGGGACAAATATCCCAGTGGGAAGCTGGGCTGGGCTTTGTTGAGCTGTGGCTGGGCTGGAGCTGAGTTTGGTCTGGGCTTTGCTGGTGCAGGAATGGGAAAGGGCGAGGGCAGGTGGTGGGAGGCAGGCAGGAGCTTGGAGCAGCGCCTGCGGAGCAGCCTGGTGGGGATTCAGTCCGGGAAGTTTTAATGACACAACAACAACAACAACAAAAGAGGAAAGGGGGGAAAGGAAGAAAAGGCTCCTGCAGGGCTGGTTGCCACGGAGACCCCAAGGAAGTTTGAACCAGTCCTGCTCTTTTCACAGCCGCCTTTGAGCCAAGGAGGGAATTATGGCTGGCGATAAAAGGAGACATGTGGCCCTTTGCTCACAGGGACCGGCCTCTGCAGTTACGAGTCTTCGGCTCATTTTCTCCCTTGTCCCCTCCTGCAATTATACATTCGGATCTCAGAGGGGGGAAAAAAAGGGAGAAGAAAAAAAATCTAGGACAAGTTGTGCACCCTTTGCCCTGGGGACCCGTCCCTGCGGGGCAGACCACTGCCTCTTTCAGCCCATTCTTCCCACTGGGATGCGCCGCCCCATTTCCTCTGTAGTTGTGGAATTCTTACGTGTTCAGAGCTGATAAACAGCTCACGCTGTCTGTCATCACACCAGTCCCTGCACCGAAACAGCCTCCACGAGGAAGGGGGGCCAAAGATCTTTCCCAGTGGAGCTGGAGACAGTTTTCCTCCTTGCCACAGCTCCTGGGCTTTTGGGAGGGATCTGGCTGAGCAAATGCCAGAAATTAAAGTGAAAGGGAGGAATTCAGCTCTGTGCTGCCTTACCCTGATTTCTCCAGTGATGCTGGCGTAATACAAGGCCCAAAGCTGTGTTGTAGTGCCCAGGTGATGCCCCGAGTTCTCCTCGTTGCGGGGTTAGAGCTGGATACTTGCACTTCCAGTCCATAGTGTAATGTGCTGCAAAAAATCCTCCTCAAGCCCATTGGATGTTATACACAAGGGAGGAAAAGGCAGAGGTGCCAGCAAAAGAAGTGAGTCTCCTGCAGGCATAGAAGAGCACTGGGAGCAAAGCATACCTTAGAATCATGTAATGGTTTGGGTTGAAAGGGACCTTAAAGATCCCATGGGCAGAGATACCTGAGCTTGCAGCTCACACCTCCTTGTCAAATGGATTAACAGAGCCCAATTCTCTCTCTTTTTTTCATGCTTTGTCAGGGGTATTCAGATCTTCTTGGACCTTTGATGCTGAGAGTGTCATGGTGAGCTAGGAAAGAGCAGGTATGGCTGGGGACATGGGGTAGTGACCGAGGCTGGGGTCTGCTCTCCCTCCCAAGCTTTAGAACATTGCTCAGAGCCTGTTTCTTTTCTTTTGTTGAGCTGTGGTGCAGACTTCAGTTTGTTTCCATCAGCTTCTTGGGTTTCTTTTTAAACTCAGAACTGTGTTTGAAGGGATCTTACTACCTGGAGAGGCTGTGGGATACCCATCCTTGGAGGTTTTGGAGATTCAGGAAGACGAAACCTTATGGCATTAGTCTTGCTTTCTGCAGGAGGTTGGATTAGAGACCTTCAGAGGTTCCTTCCCTCCAGTACTTCTATGAGTTGATGATGCTGCTTTGCTGCTTTACTGCTTTACAAGTTAGTTAACTATGTGATCTTACTTTTGTGTATGAGAATAACGTAAAACACTTAAATAGTCCAGAACTCCTTTGCAGGAGCCATCCAAATCATGGGTTACAAAGCCAAGATCCACGCAGCAGGTAATGTGTTCTGGGTAGCTGTGTCTTCCATTCCCACTGCTGCTTCCTGGACACAAACCCATGAACCTAATCCTCCTAACACCCAAATGGGCCTTTATTTCTCAGCTCCCACCATGCTTCTGCTTTGCAGAGCAGCCAGTAATGTCCAGGTTCTGTGCTTGGGACTTCTGCAGTGTCTGAGGACACTCTTTGCCTTTGATATTCAGGTAAAAATAAAAGGATCTGCACCCATCAGAGTGTGTGAGCAGCATCTTTCCTGTCTTGCAGCTTGACGACTGTGCCACCCTTTGAGGACTTATTGCCAGGGGAAGCTGGAGCTTTCTGGAGCTAAAAAGTTACTAGAGCTTCACTTTCAATCCCTGTAAATCCACTTCTGTTCCACAACAAGGCAAAAAAGCCATATAAAGCATCCCCCAACTGCATGGTCCTCTCTGTACTCACCCCACAGTGCTCCATGTGCAGATAAAGCAATGAAGGCTCCTCAGGCTCTCTTTGGGGACTGCTCTGGCTTAAATTTCTCTATCACAGTGTCACCACAGCCACATGTTCCCCTCCTGGGATTACCCCCTCAGTTATCCATGTATCCTGTTTGTGGGGCTAAATGGTGAATCACAGCTTAGCTGCTGTAAAAATAACCATTTTGGGGGGGAATAATCTCTATTTACATCAGTGCCACCTTCATATAGTTCTTGTTTTATTATCCCATCTTTTATGGAATGAACAGATTTTCTGTGTGTTGCAGCAGGGTCACTGTTTCTATGCTCATGAGATTGGATGTTTGTGTATCAGAACTGGAATGTCCAGCACACTGAGTCCTGCTCATACTTTTGCAACCAGTGTCTGACTCTCAGTTACTAAAGTTTCTCAAAGACCATCTTTAGTTTAAAGGAAGACTGTTCTAAAATGCAATGCAGGTGGTGCAGTACCTCCTGATGACCCACAGACTGGCTGCATCAGACCTGGGCTCTAGGGAATGAGCATGACAGGATGGGGGTCACCTGCCAGGAATGCTCGGGAGTGTGGGACACAGTGCCATCCAGCGGACCTGCCACGCTGACCGGGAACGCGGTCCCACCCGGCGGCCCTGCCACGCTGACCATGCGGCAGCAGGAGGTAGCATGTCCATTCGTGATGTAGTTTGAGGCACTGAGCTGTATGAGATGCTTTCCCAGTCCCACTATGGACAAACCTGGGCTGTTCAGCAAAGCCCAGGTAGCAGATTACATCCCTGAAAACATCTTCCACAAGGCCGTGGGTACCTGGCAGTGTCCATCACCTTGGGTGTCCCAGCTGAGAGGATGCAGAACCATATATCAGGACTAGCCCATTGCACCTTGTCTCCCCCAGCTTTCGGGGATGGAAGTGCTCCAGGTGATGGAGAGGAAGCAAAATCCAAGGGAGCACTTATTCTTGTGGTTAATGTCACTGAGGAGTGATGGGAGCATCCCCTGCAAGCAAATCCTCATGCACTTCCTATGCCTCATCTCAGGAGCACAGGACAAGTGTTTTGGGCAGAAGAAGGCTACAAGAGGAGCCTTGGGCGAGTAGGTAGGGCACAGAAAAATAGCGAACACCTTTCCTAATTGTTTGGAACAAGATTTCTCCGGGAAAAGCCCCTCCAAAGGAGGCCTTGCTCCTTGTGTGATCCTCGGGGGCACAGTACCACCTGCTGGCAATGAGGCGGCAGCATAGCGAGGGATGCGACAGCGAGAAAACCCAGCCCTGGCAATTTGCTCTATTCCAGAATTAGAGCAGGACCCACGTTTGCTCTTCGTTGAGTCCGGTTTTAAACATTTAGGTAGCAAATTTAGCCCTCGAAGCCGAGACATCCTTGCGAGGGAGGGATTTCCCCCTCGGGCAGTCAGAATCACTCATGTTCATGCTGCCAAGTTTTCCCACCTGCAAAGGGAAGGCAATGCAAACCCCAAAGCAGAGCCCAGGTTACCAGATCTGGGTGAAGGTTTCAGGTCAGTAGATTTTTATAACTTTTTTATTGGTTTTCTTATTAAGCTGTGGCTTAAACAGTGATGTTTCCAACCTCTTCTTCCCTGGGCTGTGCGTTACCCAGACTCTTCTTACCTTCCCTCCCCACCCAAACTAACCTCTGTCCTGTTTTTTTCATTCATCTCAACACAGAGTTTAGCCTCTAAGTCTCCCAGGCTCAACCCCACTTAAATTTATATGCCTAAGAAACAGCACATGATGTGTTGGAGCCTGCCAAGAGTTCATTCCTCCTCTCAGACCCCTCAGGTCCAGCAGCCACATTCGCTCTTTCTTTCCTCTTAATGACTTTTTTGCTCCTGTGCGTTGCTGTTTGTCTTCCTTGGTTATTTCACTGAGCACTTTCTGGAGTGTGCAGCAAAAGGAAGCTCTGTGCGCTCAGCTACTATCCCACACAATGTGGCCAGGAAACTGTGGTTTAAAGCAAACCCAAAGGATTCAAAACACAACTCCTGAAAGCATTTGTTAAGCTACATCGGTTCAAATATGATCTAGGACTTGATCCTGTTCTTGGAATGTGGTCCCACTGCTTGAGAGTGGGTAAGGAGCATGATTGGGTTTTCCTGAACCTGACTCATCTATCAGAAAGCACCTGGCTGATGGGATGTATGTTAAGGTCTTTGGAAATAACTGTTTTTTCATACCTTGATCAGCTTGTCCCATTGCAGCACCCGGGAGCTGCAAACACACCAGGGAAACTGGGAAAAGGACCAAACTGGAGATTATGGAGTTGAACTCAAGGCACTTTGGATAAGGTTCATCTCACCCAAGCCCTGACACTGACAGCGCAGGGCTCAGTCCAAGCAGGGGTCTAACACCTAGTTCACGCTGTGGCTGAAGGGTTTGGCTACCAGGCCACATGTGGGTCTGAGACAATCTGGAACCAACCTCGTGCCCACAGAGCTCTCCATGGACTGATTCAGCTCACTGATTGCACAGAATATGGCAAACAAGTTTGTTTAAAAGGGTGGTGAGGTCTGTTGCTGGGAGAAGAAAGGAGAGGGGAGTGATTCCTCTTCAGGCAGCACCAAGCTGTTAGACTGGTTCAGTTTTGTTGTCATCCTCAGATTCCCGTTAGAGCCCAGCAACTCTCTCTAGACTGCTTGAATATGAATTATGATCAATAGTTCTTTCCCATCCACGCAAGATACCTCTTTGGAGGCCCCTCTGAGCTGTTGGCCTTTTCCTAGGACTTAGCAAGACTGACTGTTTCGGCATGATCAGGGATGGGTGAGCTTCACTCTTCAATCCTGGGTCCTCCAGGGTGCATGGACTACTTTGTCCCTTCTCTTGTCTCTTATCTTGGACAACCGTAGAATCAGAATAGTTTGGGTTGGAAGGGAACTTTAAAGGTTCCCTTTAAATACACTTCACCCCCCCTGCAATGAGCAGGGACATCTTCAACTAGATCAGGTTGCTCAGAACCACATCCAACCTGACCTTCAATGTTTGCAGTGATGGACCATCTACCATCTCTGTGGACAACCTGTGCTGGTGTTCCACCATCCTCCTTGTAAAAAGTTTCTTCCTTGTATCTAGTCTGAATCTCTCCTCTTTCAGTTTAAAACCATCACAGCAAAGCTGCTTTTTGCGGTGAGAGGCAGACCCTGGTCAACATGTACTTCAAGACTGCACCATGTCCTTCAGGTCCTTTAGAGACTCTTGCTGATGCTTCTCACTGTCATCTCTATCCATCTCACTTAAGGGCCCACAAGGCCATTGGATTCCTCATCAGTGGCACCCTGCTCTGGCCAATCCACTGTGTAGCTACTACCCACCACTATAGGTGATTGTGAATCCAGCTATTAGACCTTGACCTTATTGTCTCTCCAGACAAGACTATGTGAAGCCCTCACCAGCTTCATCCACCATGGATCCCATCAGGAAGCAGTAAGCATTTCCAAAGGAGTTTCACCAGGTTTCTTTCTGCCTTTTTTCTTCCCGGTTTTGCATATTTCTGATGCTTTGATATGTCCCTCACTTTCTTTTTTGCCATCTTTGTAATTTGATTTTTCTTTTGATCCCTTTCCCAATTTTCCCAATTTTCTGTTTAGATTTTCAAGTTTGGCTCATGCCCAGCAGCGACACTGCGCAAAAGCAGATTCCTTGGGCAAAGTACAAGAACAGAATGTGCACGTAGAGACTCTTCTCCCAAAAAACTTCCCAGACACCAAGAATTTGCAGCTTAGGGACTTCCCCAGCCCAAGGTGGTGTTGATGGGTTTAGTAACAGTGAGGGGGGTTTATTCCATAAATCTACTTGGTTTCTTCTTAAATTGCATGCAAATGTTTGGCTTCTCTGACATGGTGTAGCCTGCAGTCCCACAGCTCCTGGTGATGGTATCTTGGCTGTGTGAAGAATGGCATCCAGTGCATTTTGCGTTTGGGTTTGTTATTTTTAAAGCCGCCAGATGCCTTGATTTAATGCCCCAATAATTGTAAGTTCTTCTCCACCTTCTGTCAGCCACTTGGTCTGGAAGATCTCCGTTGTATCCTCATCAGTTGTCTCTTTTCCAAAGTGAAGTATCCCAGCCTACTCAGTGGCTCCTTCTACAAATGCCCTTTTCTGTCCTTTGATCAATATTGCTGTAATTCTCCAACCCTTTCCTAGTTCTATTGTACTCCATCTGAAACGGGAGGAGGACTGACCTGGGCCTGGATCTCAGCTTAAAGTTCCATGAAATCACACTGCTTATAGACAATAGTTGCTGTTTCTTACCATTCCTGATGGCATGAGCTAAGGAAGAGCAGATAATACACTATCAGATGAGTGTTAGTAAAGCAACAGAGCAATGCTGAGGTCAAGATCAGAAGCAGTCAGTGCTCCAGAATATTCCCTGTGGTGAGCTGAGGATTTATGTACTCTTTAGCCTAAAGCTACTGGGAAAACCACCATTTTCCCAGGATATTGCAACACAAAGCGGCATGGGAGGAGAGTTCATGACAGGAGGATGTCTACAATGTGAGTGTCTACATCTGAGATAATTTATCACTTTCTCTTTATGGACAATGAGTTTCCAATAGACAATAAGCATTTAATTAAGTACAGCCTTCTATAAAAATACCATCTCAAATCTCCTGGGTGGTCACAATGGAGAACAGAACATCAGGAATTACTACAAGAGACCAAGACAGGAAGCCTAGCTGGTATACATGCTATTCTGATCTCCTTATTGACAACAAAGGAGAATAGAGCAGGGAAACGTGATGAAGATAACCAAAGGTGATGAGTGATGGCATTTCTAAAGGAGAACTACTACTCTGCAGCTAAAGAAGTTCTGGGGTCTGCCGAAAGGATGAATGCAATTCCTACTCGGGCACTTGCCAAGCTGCCTATGGCTGTGATTCCTAACCACGGGAAAGGAGCACTTGCTACTTGAGCAGTCCAGGCACACTCAACACATGCCATGGACTGGAGTTAGAATGTTTGGTGCAGTCCAAGTAAGTCTACTGACGCTGCTGTGAGAGAGGAGTTCTTTGGTTGTCTTGAATCCCTCAAAATAAGTTTCCTCCAAAATCTTACAATATTTGCCTTTTTCTTGTGAATTAAATAAAGTTGGGTGGCAATTGAAATTCAGTGAAAAGCTCCTTGAAATGCCATAGATAAAAAACTATGTAAACTGTAGGTATGAAATAACTTCTAATGTAGATACTTGCCCAAATGGCTATCTGAGAGTCAATAGAGCAACAAGAAATTGACCCAGAAAACTATTTGGTTAAGCAGAAATAGGGCCATTGTAGCAAATGTCCCTAAAAGTGCTTTCAAACCAGTACAGATCAAATCGGCTCTGAAATAAATAAATGTAACTTGAGCGAGATCTACAAGATTGAGTCCTGAAGCATCCCTACCAGGAACTGGGATAAGGCAACATGCCAGGACAGAAAACAACTGTTCTTCTTTCTCTAGTCTTCTATGGGTTTTACTGGCTTATGAACTCCATGACAAAGCCTAATCCTTGGCCTTGCACTATGCAGTGGAGCAAGTAGAGCTGTTAAAACAGTCTTCTCACCCATACAGGTAGACCCTCTCAGGTGCCCTTTCTGCTCTCCTACTTCCAACTACTTTCCTTTCCTCTGATGTATTAAGCCCTTCTCCTCCAAAGTCCTCAGCACATCTGAGCCTCAGCCCTGCCTCTGGCAAAGCATTTTCCATTCCTG
>NW_009942409.1:0-1508 GCF_000696875.1 Nestor notabilis | reverse complement strand
GCATTACTTGACCCGTGTGCTAAGCCACCCATTACCCCTGCTTCATGGCTTGCTTCATGCCCACCTCCACCACCAACTTGTCCTGCCCAGCATCTCTCCTGACACATTCCTCTCTGCTTCAGACACTAACTGACTCTTCACTTTATCCTTCCTCTGACCCAGCTCTGCACTGATCAGCTCCTGTTGGTTCATTGCATTTTCCCCCAAGAACATCTCTACAAAACACTCCTCAGTCCTTGCAGGAGACACCGTCCCTCTCCATGGCTTGGGTCTCTCACACCATGTGCCCTAAACAGAAATCATGGGAAAAGGCCCTGCTACAGTGGCTCCCCAATAAACCAAGAAGAAAGAGAGGTCTGGGGACAAAATGACACTCATGTCCCCCGTGCTGAAGGCTTCATGCCCTTGCAGCAGGGTTGTGCAGGCAGGAGGTGGGACAGCTCACCTCTGTCATCCAGGCAGGTTATACTGATGCTCTGCCCTGGGAAAGTGCCCAGGAAAACAAAAAGCAGCAGCCCAAGCACACCCTGGAGAACACCACTGGTGTCAGTAATAGAGAGCAGGTCTCGTTGTACCCCCCCCCATCGTGAGACATTTGAGGATACAGCTGAAGGGATGGGAGCACTTACAGGTGCTGGAGTTCCCTAAGTGTGACTGGGAAATGCTGCATTTCACAACCCTGCACACACCTCTACAGTGTTTGCAAAGCAAACCTGATGAAGGAGGGTGTGAAAGGCAGCAGTGCACCACCAGCTCAGCAAAGCTGCCATTCTCATTTATTGCTTGGGTGGATTGGCTTCATTTGGCTACCTGCCTGTCTGGAGCACTACCACATACGTGTCTCCATAGCCCTGTGATTTTATGGGAGTGTTTTCAGAACATGGGGATTGAACCTTCCTAACATTTGTCTCAATGGACACTGGGTTCTGGAAATTTGTTGCTGAGTTCTTCTGTTAAAGTGTGTGTAATTGCACTTGAGAGAATCAGCCTAGGCATTAAACAGTGCCTACCATGGAGGGTTGTATATCTGTAGGACAAGTGCCCAGAAAGGTGTGGGCATCTGCATCCTTGGAGGTCTGCAGGACTTGACTGGACAAAGACACAACCACCCTTATCTAGGTTTGACACCAATCTGCCTTGGGACGGGAGGTTGGTCTAGAGACCTCCAAAGGGTTCTTCCCACCATTTCTATGAGATGTCTGCTTGTGCAATGCACCTTTGGTTATATGTGTCTGTGGGAGCATGCTCCATGCACCGGGATCTTCCCGGTATGCCCATGAACATTAGACCCATTGGCAGTGAGCCCAGGCAGAAGCAGGAAGGGGTTAGGCCAGTGCTGGGTGCCCAGGCACCACAGGTGCCTCTTCATCTTTTCCTTAAACACCAGTTTAGCTGCACAAACAGGTGCCCGCAGCTGCCAAAGGCAGCAGTAAACCTTGGCAGCAGGATATTCCCCATATATTATTCCATATGGCACCGTCGAGCATCCCGAAGCTGCTACGGGGACT
>NW_009942408.1:0-44972 GCF_000696875.1 Nestor notabilis | reverse complement strand
TGCACACATCTCCAATTCCTCTTGTTTGTTTTCCATACTACCGGCATTTGTATAGAGACATCTGAGCCGAGCTCCAAATGAGGCCAACTCAATGGTTGGAGCAGCTGAAATCTCTCTACATCGCTCCAAGCGCTTATTACAGGTGCTGGCAACCGACCGGGAGTGTTGGGATGGATCTAAGCCCCCCTCCCCCAACATATCTAGTTTAAAGCTTTCTTGACCAGCCTGGCAAACCTCCTACCAAAACAGCTCTTCTCCTTCTTTGTTAGCCCAATTCCACCAGCCTCCAGTAGATCTGGCCTTCCAAATTGAGTCCCATGTTCTAAATACCCAAAGCCCTGACTATAGCACCACTGTTCTAACCATTTATTAATCTGCCAAATGCTCCTGGCTTTAAGATCCTCCCCTTTATCCTGGAGAATCGATGAAAAAGCTATCTGAGCTCCAGAGCCCCTAACCACCTCTCCCAGGGCTCTCTAGCCTTCTTAGTGCTCTGCAGGCTTCTGCTATCTATATCAGTAGCACCCACATGGACCACTAGAAGGGGGTAATAGTCAGATGATCTTTAAGGTCGCTTTCAAGGCAAACCATTCTGTGATTCTATGATTTTAGACCTGAACAGGAATGTATTTTTGAAGGGAATCTCTGTACTGCAGCTTGATACCTGTCAAGGGATGTATGATGTGGATTCTCTTAGGATGAGACTGAAGTGGATGATATTCTCCAGCAGCACATCTGATTCATGACCTCTGGTAATTCCTTTCATGGGACTAGGCTGGGCCTGGGCTGAAGTACCATCTCCTGAACTGCTTGTGCAGGACACACCAGGGTGTTAGCAACACTTGATTCACTTCATAAATCCACTGTCATCGTTCTGCACACCTTGCTAATGCAGACATCCTGCAACAGAAGACTTGTAGATCAGTTTGATCTCCAACCCAACTCTGATTCCATCTGGGCCTTTTTTGATAGCTCCAAATATCACCAAAGCAATATTCTAATTCCACATGACAGTTATAGAATGTTTCCTTTGGCCACTGAGAATTACCTTTTCCTATGAAGTGTAAGTGAGCTTCCTAGCATTCATCCAGAGCTTCACAATACCTTTGTGAAATGAAAGGCCTGGAAAAAAGTGGTGTTATTGAAAAGAATGCATCAGGACATGTGACATTACTCTAAGGACACAAGCCTACTTCTGATTATTCCTAGTAAGATGGATAAATATTTTGCAAATAGATATAGAGAGACACACATACATTTATATGTAACATAAAATATGTATCGTTAAATGGTGTTCAGAATTCTTTGATGTGGATTGAAATTGTGTTTTCCTTTAAAGGAATATGGAGAGTATTTTAACAGTTTTGGAAAGTTATCTTTTCCTTGTTTGTAACTCTTAAATCTATATTATGTCTTTATTTTCTGCAGGGTGTTGGAAAAAACAAGGTTGTTGACAGGTTCCTTCACCTTTTAAACAGGCCCAGAGAGTATTTACAGCTGCACAGGTAAGAATGTGTTGTATTTTCATATTTTGTGTTTATAATCTGATTTCCTATGTTATGAAACTCATCTTTCTGAAATGTAATTTGTTTCTACTGTTGGAACAAAGACCCTATTATGGTAGGGGGCACACAGAACACAGGAATGTATCTGTTTTATAAGCAAAGGCAATAAGCTGACAGATTCAGGAGGGGGTACAAGAATCTAATTTAGTCACATTGCTTAATAGAAGAAGTAGTCAGAGAGTGCTGATGTTAAACCATGCTCAAGAAGAGAGCAATATTTTGCTTTTTATAACATGAACTTTTAAATCAAGAAGTTGAAAAAACAACTGAATAGAAGACTCAGTTTCAATTGAACTGCATCCTTTTTCAGCCTCATTCCTAATGTTTACCTCTCTGTCTTCAACTTCCTAGCTTCATCACTCTGTCTTTCATAATCACTGTTTTTTAAATAGTGCTAATAAAAACTTACGTCTTTGATATTTTGCCCTTTAACAGCACATCCTCTGTAACACTTTCGCTCTTACTTTCTCCCCCAGCTTTTTGTCTTTAGATGTCCTAGTACTTGAATAGTTTTACCTCATCACTTTTCTGTTGCTGTTTTCTTTTATACTACCTCACCTAGATTTCCATCACCACCTTGTGAAATGCGTTTGTGACCTGCTGCTTTCAGCTTTGTGTTAACTTCCCCACTGTCTTCTTTGCGTGTAGCAGCCACCCATGCCTTCTGGATAAAGCACACTATCATTTTATTATTCATTTATCCCAATTATTTTGCAGAATACTTCAGTATTTCTGTCCTTCTGTGTGTCTCTCTGAAAAAGTGTTCGGGCAGAACAGTACTTCAACATAAATTGAGATTGCTCAGGAGAATACTGTATAAACACAATGTTTGGGATTATGATGGGGCTGTAGAATGTGTTAGTTACAGTGTGCTAGTTGATGCATTGCTAGGGAAAAAAAAATAAGCTTTTTTGTCTAGTCAAGGCAAACTTCTATATGCCCTATAAAGTACTGTTTGTAGATATAGGGCTTTAGAGATAGATTGAAGTAGAAAATGATGAGCAGTCCTATGCAGTTCTATAGAAATAATTCCTCAGTATAGAAAAACTAAAAAAAAAAAAAAATTATTTCCAGGGTAGGATTTTTAAATACTTTGTGAAGAACTCAGTCTGTGTAGTACCTTGGTAAACTTTATAGGGCATTTAAACAAGGATTGCGATATTCTTAGTGCACACTTTTGGATTGCAAAACAAAATAAGAGCAAGTTTACAAAAATCCCAAAACAGTAGACTTCTGACTTCTCGATATTTTGTGGGGAGAAATGCAGTCAGTAGCTTATGGCATAGATGTATTTTACTAGAAAATATGTTAGAATGTGATAGCCCTGTGATAGCCCTGGGTTTTTCTGCGGATTTCCTAGCTAACTACCGTCAATACCATTAAGCATGCCAACAGGAAGATGTTTTTAAATACCATAGTTTGATGGTGCTCATATACCTGAATTACAGATCTTGAGTTGAACATTCCAAGCATGCATTTTAGTTGAATACCTTGTAATGAAAAGGATTAATTTAATATTTTCTTCATTAAAAATGTGGAGCAATTCAGCATCAGATGAAGGTGGACATTCTCTGCCTTTTCAGAAATGTGTCTGACAGATGGTACCTCATTAGTTCTTGGAATTTAGGTTGCAGACTCTCTAGTTCCGCTTCAAGTAGTCTTTCTGGAAATGAGCGTGAACTTGTCATCTGCATATCCTGGGGCTCTGAGCTTCTAGTGAGGTAGTGAATCCCTCAGAAAATGGCTGAGATGATAACATCATGAATTCTTGCATTTGCCCATATCAAGTGTCCCTTCATATGGTTGGCTACAAAACAAGTAATATGTATGTATGTATAATAATGCTAATGCAGAATGGGTGTTGCAACTGAAGAGTATCTGTTCTGGAGTAGAAAGATACATCCTTAGCTATAAAATACCCTTGTTGGTGGCTATAATTAAGATATGTCCAGAAAAGAAACTTCTGGAGAGGAAAAAACTGTAACTTTAAAATGAATATAGTAATAATATTAAAATGTAGTGTTACATAATAAATAAAACTAGTGAATAAGTAATAGACAAAACCAGGCTGAAATTCACAAGTATTCTGATTTATTAAACTAATTGCAATTTTTCAAACCTCTTTTTTAAAAAAATGGTATTTAAGTGCT
This sequence comes from Nestor notabilis, assembly GCF_000696875.1. Taxonomy (NCBI): domain Eukaryota; kingdom Metazoa; phylum Chordata; class Aves; order Psittaciformes; family Psittacidae; genus Nestor; species Nestor notabilis. The sequence goes on along the minus strand of NW_009942408.1, from coordinate 41,257 downwards.
AAAATGGTGAAGATATTCCAGAAATGTTTACTTTCAAAAGCTTGTGAGGTAAATAAGGGGGAAGCACCCTGTGAAGTAGTATAATACAGTTTGTTATACAATGTAATTGATGTAGGTGTCTTTTATAGAAGAATACCTCAGCCCTTTTGCCAACAGACAGACACAGAAAAGAAGTAAAAATACTATTAAATCTGTTTTGGTTTCGGTTGTTGATTTATTTTTTTTTCGTTAATGGGTTTTGTTTGGTGGTTTTGTTGGTGTTTCAATTTGGGTTTGGTTTGGTTTGGTTTGGGGGGGTTTTACTGTCTTAAAACAGTACAAGGAGTTCTGCTGACCTACCACTACATATGTTCAATGACATAATGTCAACTGAAGACCTGTGCAAGCTAACACCTTTGTTCTGCTGGGGTTGGAGTGGCTTTAAGTCATGTAGCCAAAAAGAGCAACTCATAACAGGAACCCTCTGAAATTATCATCTGCCATCAAGAGCTGTGCTCCTCCTTGCTCTGATTGCAAACCAAAGTCTCTCTGTCATGGTAGTCCCTTTAAGAAAAATTGGTTGTGGAGAGAACATCTGTGTTCCTAGCAGCGCATTTTCTTGGTTCAGGAAGGCACAACTTTCATTTTTCTGTGTTAGAATCTTTTGTTTAAAGTTTGATTTACATTACACTCCTTAATTTTTAAGATATTCAAAAGCTGCCTGGACATGGTCCTGGGCATCCGCCTCTAGGTGGCCCTGCTTGAGCAGGGTGTTGGACCAGATGACCTCCAGAGCCCCTTCCAACCTCAACTGTTCTGCAATTCTGTGATTTACCAACAATTTTGGCAAGGTAGCAGCTGGATGACCCCAAGTAGCTCTTACTCTGGGTATGTTGTAGTATCATGTCCTGCTAATTAAAAATTGTCAGTAGAAGGGGGGGGAAAAAAAGCTAAAAATTATTTTGTCTTATCTTCATAAAATTGGATAATCAAGTAGTTACTGTTCCATGGGGGAAGTCCATTTACACTGTCCTTAGTTGACTCCCAAATGACTCACAAAAATGTGTCAGTATGGAACAGTAGTTAAAGTTGAGAGAATTAAGAAACAGCTTCAGACTCATCATTAGTTTCAGAACAAGAAAAATAAGACTTTTGTGTAATTTTGTATAATGAGGTTGTTTGAAAACTTTAGAACATTTGTTTATTGGTACGATATGAGTGTAAATAATGAGCAGGTGTTAAGCAGAAATTTTTCTGAGATGTTTTCTGGCTTCATGCTGTCTTAGCCATAGATCAGCTGTAGGAAATGCAAAAATTGCAGCCCATCATCTCCTCTGCAGCCTGTCTATCACAGGCATTCCTCTACACAAATAAAGATGTTCAGGGATGAACAGTACTGATCCTTTCTATTGCAATGGGAAGTTGGTTACTCTCAGCTAGTGGGAAGCCGCATCCCCCCAAGCTACTACAGATGTGGGCACTGAAGTCGTAAGTAAAACTAGTCAACCTCAACTCTGATGTGAATCTGCAGTTACTTAGTTGTGTAAGAACATTGTGGGTTTTGGTGGACAAGAGTTGTTCTCTGTAAAGATATACATGGTTTGATGCTTCTTCATGAAAATAGAGAATGTAGGAAGTTTTCTTCTTTAGCTTTTAAATAAAAGGGTTTGTGCCCTTAAATTAGCCATATTAAGTCTTAGTTCTCCATGTGATTTCTTTTCTTACAGGGTGAGATAACTTGTTTGCCACTTTTCCAGGTATTAACATATATGCTAAAGCAATTTAGCTTTGTTGTAAATTTGGTATTTCACCACTATCAACAGAATGCTAACTGCTATAGAAATCCTATTTGTTACCTGATAACCTTACTTTTATTTTAGAAGATCGTGCACTACCTTACTCTTTTCCTAAAGTCCTTTCAAAGAATTTACCTATAGTATTGCATCTTCCTGTCAGTGTTTCTGTGTTTGTTCTAGTGACTAACGATTGGAAAGTGTGATGCAGGGTTCATTTAAAAAAATCTACTACATTGTGAGTTGTGCCTTTTCTAGTTCCTAATATATTACAGTCATCTGATGATCTTTCTTCCAAAAATTAACTGAGTTTACATATGTTATCCTTCTCAAAATAAATGTGATTTTGCTGTGATCTTTAACAATCAAATTAATGGAGAGGTTTGGGGTAGGAAAATGAGCTTATGGTGTCCCTACAAGCAATACTTACTACAAACTGTCCATTAATCTTTAGATGTTAATTTTCTTTCCCTCTTTTTCAGCACACATAATCAGTCTAAAATCTAATTACCCATATCCCCTATTGAGATCATTTTAAACTACCCTTTCAGCTTTATTGACTTCAGATTTTTTTAAATTCTAATTAAAAAGTTGTTCCAGAAAGAATAACTTCCTTAGGCCAAGACACAGATGAACACCTGGTGCTGTAGAATTATGGTGTACTTGTTCTCAGAATTGCATTTGGTTATCTTTTGTTGAAAGGATATAGAATTATGGAATGAAAGAATGGAATCACAGAATGGTTATGGTTAGAAAGGACCTTAAGATCATCCAGTTCCAACCCTCCTGCCATGGGCAGAGACACCTTCCACTAGACTGGGTTGCTGAAAGCCCCATCCAACCTGGCCTTGAACACTGCCAGGGATGGAGCATTCAGAACTTCCTTGGGCAACCCATTCCAGTGCCTCACCACCCTCACTGTAAAGAACTTATTCCTTATATCCAACCTAAATCTCTCTGTTTAAGTTTGAAGCCATTACCCCTTGTCCTATCGCTGCAGTCCCTGATGAAGAGTCCCTTTCTGGCAACCAACCTTGTAGGCCCCCTTCAGATACTGGAAGGCTGCTGTGAGGTCTCCGTGCAGCTTCTCTTCTCCAGGCTGAACAGCCCCAGTTTTCCTATAGGACCACATAAAACAATTTAAATGCTCATATAGCTCTGCAGGTCTATTTTTAAAAATGAGGAACACAGAAAAGCTAACTCTGTACCAGACTGTTGTTGAAGCAAGTGCTCTTAAGCTGCACTGGTTTATTAGAGGAATCCAACAAGCCCAGTGAAGATGTATGTGTGTGTGGTGTATTTGTTTGTTGCAGCCACAAAAAAAAGGCTAGGTTATTTTTCCTGATTAATTTTGAGTCATTAATATATGTCTAGAATATTTTCATTTCTGTACTGTAATGTACAGTAGCCTTATGGTATCTGCTTTATTCTTTATTTAGTTTAGGTTTGGAAATAAATAATAAAATGACATACTTATTATGAAGATTTATGTTGTGAAGCACTGAATGTATTGTCTAGCATATAATAGGTGTCCTTATGGTGTTTTTTACTCTTGTTCTTGTTTTTTCCCCTTAAATACATTTTCAATCAATGCAGAGTTATAATGCAAAACTTCCAACAGTTCATGCAAGCTAATGGTCTCTGATTCCAATGTTAGTTTTTCAGAAGCTGGTTGACTAGCTCTGTTATTGTCAGATTCCACATGTTAGAGAGCTATTTCATTTGTCTTTTTGTAGGAATTGAATTCAGCTTGAATATCCTGCTGTGTGGTTGTTGCAGAGAAATAGCTTGGCTTTGAAGACCCTGTTGTTTCATTTTCCTCTAAAGCTGAAGTAACAAGTTCTTGCAGTTTACTCAGTGGTATATATTCTTATACACAATAAGGGGAGCTGTAGGGTGCAAAGTTTCTTTGTTAATGGATTTTACAGTTAGGGTGAGTGAATTCTTATGTTGTTATAACAAATTATGTGAAAACTTTGCATCTCGTTTTGAAAGACGGGTCACATGTAAGTAATTCTTTAACTTGATTTAAGCATATAACCTGAATTAAACATATATTCTCTTTGGCCTTTGTTCTGCCACCCGCAGTCATGCTGAGTAATGACTACCTTAATACCCCAAATAATTTCTTGGATTTTAAACAAATATGTGTTCTGCTGAGTAACTATAATGGCCTAGCAGAAAAAAGATGGGCATTTAATTATCAGTGCATATATAGAGAAATCAAAAAGGCTTTACAGTGTCATTTGAACAGAGAAATGAGACAGCTGGTAGGCTTTTCAGGTATTTCAGAATTTCCTAAACGTAGGTCAGATCATGCAATGCAATGGCTGTATGGTAGGTTGGGTAAAGGAATTCATTTGTAAATGTCAAAGTCCTGCACATCCTTCCTTTGTGTTAAGATCACCTACTCTTTATCAGGATAATCCATGAGTGGATTAGCAAACCAATTAACAGCTTCAAGTGGCCCTTGGCCTGATTATTTTTCAAATACTCTTAAAATCAGGTCACAGCAGATGGTATATTCATGACTGCTTTAAATGTAATTGAGAAGAGATATGTGTCTATATACATACATGTTTAGATAGTTATCTCACAGAAATGAAGAACATCTATTATTAGAGCATATATTCTGTGTCTCTGATTTTTCCTTTCAACTACCATGAAGTTCCATTTGGAAAAAAAGAGGAAGGCCAAACCTGAATCTGGTTTATCTAAGCTTGTTACCATAAGCACCAAACCATAAAACACATGGTTGCCATCAGTAGATATTCTTTTACCCTTTCAGCCATGCAAAAGCCAGGTCAGTGAATGTTTCTAACATTAACTGAGGTCCTGACACTGTCGTCTGTATTTGGGCATAAGCCTCCTTGGGGACTTAAAAGAAAGTGCTGGAATACCTTTTCTTCAGTTAGATAATAATGAGTAAATTATACAATGGATAAAATTCTGGTTTTGTGTTTACTTTTCAGTGTTCAGTGTCAAAGCATATAATGAGTATTTGCAGGTGTGTCATATAGACAGCATTAGTATTTTAAATGAAGAATTTTGTGCATTGATTTTATTCCTCTAAAGAAACATCTTTCAGCCAGGTGGTCCTCCAGATGAACTAACACAAATTTCAGGAAAAGAGGAACATCATCCTCCTATGTTCCTTATTTTTGCCTCCTAGATAGTTTCAGCTCCTGTGTCTCACCACAAGATATCCAGAGTGTTTGGAGATTTACTTCCTTTCCATCGTTGCCTCCCATCCTGCCCTGTTTCAAGGCCTACGGATAGAGGTATTCAGCTCTTGAGCAACTCCAAATTTTCAGTTGAAAAGAGCCTGGGAGAAAGTTTCTGTCTCCCATGAAGGCATTAAGAAATACTGAACTCATTGATTGGATTTGTGAAGAGAATTCTATTTTAAAGAATAAAATAGCTGTCAGGTGCAATCCTTCTCCTCTCCTTTTGAAGAAATTTTTAAAATTCAACTATTTAATAGAATTTGGGTTAATCTTGACAGGGGCAGATTGGACTGAGCAGTCTCTGTGGTTGATGGAAATTCCTCCTGCCGCATGTCATGGTTCTTCCCCAGAAAGAATGCATTGCTGTCAAAGAAATAGTAACTGTCACAGACTAGTATGTTTGAGTAAGTCTACAGACCTCAGAAAAAGTTGCCTTTAGGGTAAATAATGCACCAGTAGGAAAATATAAATAAAAGGCAGTGATGTGAGCTAATAAACAAAAAAACATCAAAAGAATTTTCAGAAGTCCTACTATGACTTGAGTGGTACTGTCAGAAGAGTTGCTGAATTTCAGTAGCAGATGTTTTTTTTTTTCATGGAGAGCCTGTGAGGATGGATTGCTTGATAAAGCCTAAAAATACATTCTTAGGAAAGACGTTAGTGAGCTTTTCATATTTTTCTTTTACAATCAAGAGAAGACAGTGCAGTTGAGTGGGATGACAGTATGTCAGACAGCTTTTCTCACTTGCTTCTGCATTCCCACAGTCTTGCTTCTTTGTGTCAAAACTATTTTTATCTTCAGTGCCACATGTGATGAAAGTGGGAGGTGTTGATATTCATGTCTTTGTTAGAGCCTAGTTAATATTAAGATGCTAATATTAATAAGTGAATGTGAATTAAAGTTTTTAGTTCCTTTCCCGTGGGAGTAAAATTCTACAGTCTTAATGTTTAGAGCGCCATATTTAGCATTTAGGAAAACCTGTATATCGTATTGTTCAGAAATATTTCAGTCTTAGCATATTTTTTTATTCTATATTTCAGTGTCTTTACATTTACATAATTCATTACAAAATGGAAAACTAAGAAATAAAAAACCCTGAGGCCATTCTTTACTGTGTTTAGGTCATGTTAGGTTTTTGAGGAACAGAAATTAATTACGTCTAATTACATAGCTTATTATTCTGAAAGGAAATAACATTTATCTGGACTAACCTTGGCAAAATCATTCTTATCTACAGGAATGAATGCAATAGCCTAAGCAAGTACAGGAGTTTTGCATTCACGTCAGTCCTCAAGCCAATGGAATTAATATTTGGCTGTATATTTAGCTATAATACATTGCAAATCCCCTGAAATATTTCCTCAGAATATTAGGGCTGCATAACAAATTAGAACAAATGAGGGAACCACAGAAAAAATAAGAAATAAAGTTAGAAGCTAGATTTAGGATGTTAATTGTTATTTTATTTTGAAACAATTCTGCAATTCTTATACAACTTTTTCTGATTTATGCAACTTTTATACTAACACTTAAGTAAATAGTAAACTCTTCTAGTGTTTATTTCCCCCAAAGATATGGTCAAATCTGTTTTCCCTTAAGAATGAGATCATCCTAAGGATTTGTGTGGGCTGCTGATAATACTTAGCACAAGTTAGTATTCCGTATCAGGGGGTTGTAATAATCTCTGCAGAGCCAGAGGATTAACTAGCTAACCAAAACTAAAATACAGTGTTTTGTGTTAGAGTAAGATGCCATTTGACGTTTGTGTCTTTTCTTCTGTTACCACTGGTGCCCATCCACACCACCACTAGAGATCTTCCTTTCCTGCCATGTTCTGTTCACTTTATTTTTTTTCATGCATTGGCTGCTAAGAGCAAATTTATGATCTGTAAAGCATCCTGCAATGCTTCCTCTACCTTTACCTATTTGTTGTCCTATGCTGTCTTTAGATCCACCCATTTTCTCACCTTTCTATTACTTTAAGGAGATCACAGTTTGACAAATCCTTCCTCTTTTCTCCTTAGATTAATTCCTTAGAACATTTTTCCATGAGCTATTCCTGACTAATAAGTGACTTAATTATTCTGAGTAACCTGTGACAGGCCTTCATATACACTAGGATTTGGTTTACATGTTTTAAGAATTCTACATCTGCAACTGTATAGGCTTGAATCAGAAATTATAACTGGTAACAGAGTTAGGCTGTTACGTACCTTCTGAGAATGTAGTCCCTGAATAATCTGTGTTCCAAGAAACAAAATTTTTGGTTTATTGTTATTTTATGATCCATTATTTGTTTCCCTGCCCAGAGTAGAAATGGGTAGATGGGCAGGATGACAACAGAAGCTTTGGGTTTGTGTCCATAGTAGGATTTCTAAGATAATAGATTAATGCTACTGCTTATTTAGTGGTTTAAAAAATTACATGTTGCAAGTGAATTCTATGAATATAACTATTTTGGGGAGTGTGACTGCTTGTGACAGCCCACATTTGGTGGGGTTAAATAAAGTGAAGGTGGTCTCAGCTTTGTAGCCTTTGCCTTCCTGGATTAAAGTTCGGATGAAATAGCTGAACATTAAAAATCTCTCTTCTCACCCTATGTTTTATTCCTGTGCATGGGAAACACAGAAATAAATCAATCATTGAGTTTAAAGCTAAACAAGAAATTCTTAGTTATTAGGGACAGAAATCTTGCTGACAGCAGTTTCAAATAAAGGAAATGTGCATGTTATGCTGTCAGTTTAAGACCATAATTGGAAGCTGGCCATTTAATAGTTTGCTGCAAACAGTACTGTGTTTGATTTCCTGTACCCATGGAGCTTATCAGAATATTGTTGGCTTTTTACAAGGTGTTACAAAATTGAAGATAGAACTAAGGTGGATGTTTGGAACAGTTCGTCAGCTTAACTTAAGCAAACAGTTTTGTTATACAGTATGGCTGTAAAAGGTAGAGATTTTTGTTGCATCAAATCTCATATGCAATGCAAGCATTACCAACCTTACCTAGTGATCTTGGGCAGCATAAGTGAGGCTTTCCTGATGGGTTTTGTCATGTGAATAGTCCATCATTTTGTCGACACATACTAATCCAAATTCTGAAATACAGGAGAAAAGGGATGGCATAGCCTGCCTGCTGTAAGACTGAACTGCACTTCCCGTTGCCCATGAAAAGTGTGGGAGTCATCACCCACGTCTAGGTTATTCCTTAGCTCATTGATCCCTCTGTACCCCTAAGTAAATGGGGTTGCTTTTACAGATCTTGACAATGGTTTTAGCAAATATTTCATACAATCAGAGGGGATTGTCCCTGGGTTATGGACACAATTTATATACCGAAATCCATTGTGGTGATGTCTGTTGATGGATTTTTCTGAATGGCAACTGGGTTTTATTTATGTGTGCAACCAGTGGTGGCTGAAATAGATGAAAATAGTAAAGAGTAAGGAATATTCACATTACAGATTTTAATTAAAAATGTTTTAAATTTGAAGGAAAAAATCATTTGAGTGATTAAAACACAAATAGAATTAGATGAAGAAATACTATGCTATCTAAGAGCTAAAATCTTCCATAATATAGAATGTAACAGGTGCTAGTAAAAATTATTCCATCTGATATGGTTGAGATACAACTAAAAATAATTGATTTTTAGAATTCCACATGAGTATTTTTAGGGTTTTTTTCTTTTTTCTTGGTGGTATGTGGAGAAGAGCATCTAAACCATTAATGATTTGACTGTCATGATGCGAATTCCTGTTTCATTGTTGTGGGGAGATTTGACTGTCATATAAAAGACAATTTATGCATGTTTTACTAAAATAGTAGTAACAGTGGTAATGTGTCTACATGAAATAGAGATACAGAATTGCTTTTCAGTGTTTTCATTTCCAGGGTTTATTAGAAATTGAGAACTACCATGAAAGCCCTGTCAGAGACAGGGTCACCTTCGACCACTAAGCTGGCACAGAGTTGTTCTCAGTTCAAACTCCACAAGAATTCCTCAAAAAAAAAAAAAGAAATAGAGATTTTTTTCCTGTTAGAAAAAGAGGCCCTTCAGTTTTTCATTTATTATTTCTTCTTTTTATTGAAACTTAAATCTCTGTGTATTTTTAATTTTCTGTTTTTCCACATTTCAGGGATACCACTGTACAAAGCCTTACCCTACAACCTTCTGTCAAAGATGGTCTTATTATATATGAAGATTCACCACTGGTCAGTAGTAACATTTGGATTGCATATTTGGAATTTTTTTTTTTTTCATTTGAGACAAGTAGTTAAACATGCTGGCTTTTCAGATAAGAAAATTCTTTGTGATTTGATTACTTTCATGGCGTAGTCAGTGAGTACAGTAACATTTCATTAACTTTTACTTTCCTAGAATGATAGAATGGTAAGGACCTTAAAGAACATCTAGTTCCAACCCCCTGGCACAGGCAGGGACACCTTCCACTAGACCAGGTTGCTCAAAGCCCTGTCCAATTTGGCCTTGCCAGGGAGGGGGCAGCCACAGCTTCTCTGGGCAGCCGGTGCCAGCGCCTCAGCACCCTCACAGGGAAGAATTTTTTCCTAATGTCTGATCTAAATCACATAATTACAATACTTGGGTCACATTTGCCACTTTAGCCGTGTTAAATGTGAATAAGAGGATAGTCCTGGGAGTCTGCATGTACAAGACAAGTATGGAAAATATTTTAGTACTAACCTGCCACATTCTAACTGATAGAATGATATTTTCCTCCTCCTCTTCTGTAGCATCTCACACCTAGCTGTTAAGTTGGACTTTAAACAGCTGTTGCAGCCATCCTTTAGTCCTTTCAGCTACATGTTGACAGTCTAGATGCAAACTGCTTGCACTGCTCTGTCAGCATTCCAGTTCATTCTCAGTCAGGCTACTCATTTTCCTCCCTAGCACAGCCCTCTCCACCCCTATCCTGAACAATGGAATAGCTAAAGTAAGCAAGAAACTGTATGATATAAAAGTAGAAGCTGCAGTAATAAACTTCGCTACATGCCATAAGAGCTGTAGTCCGTCTGTTTCCTTTCAGGCGTCCTAGTGAGCCGGTCTCCGTCAAGGCTACTCATTTTCCTCCCTAGCACAGCCCTCTCCATCCCTATCCTGAAGAAACAGAAACACCCACCTTTCTTGTCTGACCTGCCTCCTCTTCTCTCTGCTAGAGTTTGTTCATAGCCTGTCCTGGTTCTGAGTCCCTTTCCTGTCTCAATGCCATCAAGGTGTCACTTCTGATAACTGAAAAATCATTAATGCAGATTCTTCCAGGGTTTTTTTGGGAATTGTGATATTTTGATTGTTTTCTCTTCTAGGTAAGAGCAGTGAAGTTTGGACATATTTTGGTAATTGATGAGGCAGACAAAGCACCAACAAATGTTACCTGCATCTTAAAAACTTTAGTAGAAAGTGGGGAAATGGTTTTGTCAGATGGAAGGCGAATTGTTGCCCGTAAGTACATAGGAAGGGTTTTGATTATTTACAGTAAAATAACATGTTGCTGGTTTTCAGCAATTACATTACTAAATAGAGACTCAGAAGAACCCAAGCGGAAAAAGTACTTGATGCTAAAAGGTTAACAATTAAAGAGTTTACAGCAATTAAAGAATTTACAGCAATTTTCTTTACTACTTTTGCAATAGCCACAAATATTTTCTTAAATTGGCATTCTCGTGAATAAAATCCCAACAAACTTGACGTCTCTGCTTCTCATTCACCATAAGAAATAAAGATCAAGTTGACCAAATTATAATCTTGGTTATGCCTGTCTAGACAGTTGGGGGTATAATTTGGTCAGATTTAGAATTGAAGATATGAGTATATCTAAGTTTGAATTGTTAAGGTCTTCATCTAATCAAATATTGCATATGCTTATATTATTTAAATACATCCTGCAGGCTGACAATATCTTGAAATTTAATGGAATTTAGTTAATGTGAATTGCTGGAACTAAATATTTTTCAAAGAACATGTTTGAAATGCCCTCTTAATGTTAGTAGACACTGTAATTTACATAATGAGCTTCTTTTTAACAGTATTGGGAATAATGTTTAAGTATGAGTGGAGCAGTAATTTGGCACTCGCATGGCACAACACTTGAGGTTTGCTTGTCATGTAGTTGGGCATTTTATAAAATATATTGCTAGCCAGTCTCAGTTAGTACTGTAGTTTTTTAGAGGAGGTAAAAGGATTCCCAAATGCAATGTGCCATTGGAAACATGCTGCAACGGAACAAGTGGGGCCAGTCTCGCTCAATTTGGAGAAACAGATTCTTTACATGTCTCTGGCTTCCCAAAAATTTTTGTAGTAAAGAGGAGGAACTTCAGTCCTGTGTTCCCAGATCAGATAATGTCAGACCTATATAAAACCACATTTTATTCATCATTGGCTTCAGCGTTTTGGTGAAATCAAATATAAACAGGGCAGGTAATCCCCACCCCGAGAAGAGTGGATGCATTTTAATGTTGTTTTGTTGTGGGTTTTTTTTCTTAATGAAACACTTCAGTTAAATACTCATGAAACAAATTACGAAACTTTAAAATGAAAGCTAGAACATACTGTTGAATTACATGCTAAGAAGCTGTTGATCCTTCTTTTGTAACTGCTCTGAGAACATGATTAGCAGAATTCTTTCATAATTCATTATCACAAAGCTCAAATATGCAATTAAAAAATTTTATTTATTTTCCAGATAATGCTCATGTAGAAGGGAGAGAAAATGTAATAGTTATTCATCCTGATTTTAGAATGATAGTTCTAGCAAACAGACCTGGATTTCCTTTCTTGGGGAATGACTTTTTTGGCACATTAGGTAAGTGATTCATATTAAATGGTGATCTTTAATAGGATTGATTAATAGAATAACTGTCTTTATCCACTAGATTTCATGAGGAGAAGGGGACCTTATGCATATTGATACTTTGTTTCACATAAGACACTCGAGATGAGATTCAGCTTGAAGACTACCACGTAAATTTACGTATCTTAAGAAAAGTGCCTGAACTTGCCCTGAAGTGAACTTGGCCTGGAGTGAATGGGCACATATGTGGTCATCTGTGTTACAACTGTTTTGTTTTAGGGGATCTGGACAAACACAGCAGACAGACAAGGTTACAAAAGAAATGTTTACAAATGAATGTATATTGTATACAAATATAGCAGAAACATGAGTTGTAAGCAGCCGGATACCTGACATCAGTGGTTAACACAGCTTTTTCCCCCATATCAAACAAGCTGGAGCCCAGGTGCTGTCCTTTTCAGTATAAGAAATGGGAGCCTAATGCATGATTCTTTTCTCTCAGCAGTGGAGGCTTCTGTCTTTTTTTTGTGTTAACACTATGCTACCAGCTGCTTAATCCATATTAGTGTCTCCATGCACATGACCATGTGTGATAGGGTAGCAGGTACTCAGCATCGTCTTGAGCCATTGCTTTTCCATTTAAGGTGCTATATGAAAATTAAAGGGGCTGTTGTGATGCTATCTCTTTATAATTACTGAAATGGATGCTTTTATTCTTTTAGGGGACATTTTTAGTTGCCATGCTGTTGATAATCCCAAACCAGAGTCTGAGCTGGCTATGCTTAGACAGTATGGTCCTGATGTTCCAGAGCCAATTCTTCAGAAACTGGTGGCTGCTTTTGGAGAACTCAGGAGCTTGGCTGACCAAGGAATTATTAACTATCCCTATTCAACCAGAGAAGTTGTGAATATTGTAAAACATTTACAGGTATGGTACATCAGATTTCATTATAAACTTGACTTCATCGCTATTGAGTTTTTAATGCTTGAAAGTTTTAGGAAGATGTTACACATTTTTTTCATTCTTATGAAAAGTTTTGCATTTTGAAGGAATCATATTCAGATGTTCAGATTGCCTGGGGGTAAGGATCACAGGTGTAAACAGGCAGATATTTTTTCTGCATATTTATAGATATTAACCCCTCTCTCCCCTGCCCCTGAGTCCAGTTTTATACTGTGTGAGAAAATACCACATTCATGCATGTGGATAGAGTATGCAATGTTCATACTAGCCTTCATTGTAAAATTCCATATTCAGTATACAGTACTTCCAGAACAGTGCAACTGTTCACTTTATGCTGCTATAAAATTTTTGGTTTTAATCATTTCCTGGGGGAAAGCAAGTTCCTGTTGCATAGCAATAATACATCACTGATGGATGGATTTTTTTCTAAGGAAAATGTTAGATGGATAAAAACTTAGCAAACAGGTACTTAGGATCCGTGATTGCTTCCTACACACACTTTAACTGTAAAATCATGAATTCTGATTTAATGATGATCTTTTTTTAAAGATTGCAATAGAGCCTGACTTCTATCTTTATAAATTGAACTATACTTTTTGCCTGAAGTACTTGAAGTATAAAGTATCTTAAAACTCTTTGAAATAGCAGTGGTTTTATTTTGTCCTGTTTATAATCATAAAATCAGTAAATTGTTGATTTATACACTATTTCTTGAATTACTGAATCCTAGATTGAAGAAAAATTTAGTGGAAATATTAATGTAATTACTACAATTAGAGTATAATTTCTCACAAAATATTTGACCTACTATTCCCGTGTATAACACTGCATAACAGGGTTGCATGATGGTTTTGTGTTTGTGCTCATGAACATACCCACATACATTCATCCATATACACAGATATTTAGATCCTGCAGCTTAGAATTACTACTTTCAACAATCTTCAGTTCATCCAAATTTCTGGGGAAGATAGATTTTGTGCTCTGTGGTGTCTAGGTTGCAACGAGGTCTTGAGGCAAAGTAAATTGGTGCTACTATGATACCAAGAATGTTCTCTTTACAACTTTGTACTAACGGTTAACAAAACCCAGACCTAAAAGCTGAAGAATCCATCCAAATAAACACATAACCAAAGTAGTTTATTAGGATCCATTACCAGTTGATGGGTATTTGTTTACCAAACTGATAAAACATGTACATGCTGATCTCTAAACACAGTTAAATTTGAAACGAAAGTGGAAAAATTGCAGACTTGAGGAGCAGCTGCTGTGCAGCTGAAAAGCTGGTGGTTTAGGGATTTTATTAAATTAACATTTTCCTGTCTTCATACTCTTTGACTAGTCCTACCTTCCTTCCTAGCATCTTTCCTTCGTCTATATCCAAGTAATCTGAAGTTGCACTGTCTTCTGTCACTAACTGGTATGGAAGCACAGGACTTAATTATTTATTTTTTTTCCTTGAGTGTGAACAGCACCTAACTAAAACTGGAAGAGCTGCATTGCCAATTATCTTAAGGGCACTTACTCTGTGCTTCTGTCTCCTTCACTTAACCAGATTAGTATGGTCATTTCAACCAGGACATTGGGCACAGATCAGCGGGCAAGTTTTCCTGTCTCCTAAGTTTTCACCTCTTTCAAAGTCAAGAGTAAATACCCAAATAAATCTTCAACATGCAACTTTGATTTCTTCTGTAACATTTGTTTTCAAGATCCCAGTCTCTGTGAAAGGAAGCAACATTTTGTTTACTGTGACTTGTTTTCAATCTGAATAATAAAAAGGCTGGGAGTAGCCAAATGTAAACAATGAATATAAACATAATGGTTATTCCAAAGTAAGAAGCTTTTAGGTCTTCAGGTAGAGAAGAAAGAGGAAGGAGGGAAATGAGTCAATAAAATTGCTGGTCCTTAGGAAGGAAGGAGGGAAGTTAGTCATGTTGTTAAACAATTTCCCTTACAGCAGTTCCACAGCCCCACTCTTTTTGTACTATTGTATTGATTTTTTCCACATAATTTTGGAATTTTTTGCTTCTGTGAAAAAGGGGTGGATGTTTTGGAAAAGGAAAAATAGGCTGTTCAGTACTGTTATATGAGAGAGCATCAAGGCTAGTCAGTTAAAAACCATTCTGATTACATCAACATATTATTAGGCTAATCTCTGTACTCCAATTAATTGTTGTCATCCAAGTATAGGATTGTGTCTACAGTGTAGTTTCAAGAGCATCTTCCCATAAAGATTATGCAAGTAGGGAACTTGTAGCAATTAGTTGTAGCTTAGACACTGCCTTCAGAGCTAGGTTGCCTTTATACTAACTTTTTTTAAGGAAAGGGGTTTTTGGTGAACCTTGAGATACCAAGTTAGTTGAAAGACCTGAAACTGTAGTTATAGGGTAAGTTGTCTAATGCAGGCACCTAAATTGGTTGCTGCTACTATTTCTTCCCACAGATTGCATAGGGAATTTGGGTCTTGTAGCTCTAGATTGCAGGTGACCTGAAGAAAGCCTTTTTTTGTCTTGCTCGCCTGCAGTTTTCAGACTGTGTCAAATGTCAGAAGTATTTATGCTAATAGTGGCTTGTGGCAAGCTGAGAAGCTCTTGCTCCACTGAGTTACCATATGCTTCCCATAACTACCAATGTATGCTATGATTGCTTCTCTGCAATCTAATATGCTAGTTTTCGTAAGACCTTTTGTATGTTATTCTGCAGAGTCCAGATAAAATGGAAATAGCTTTTTTTATAATTCTATTAAGTTTGGGAAAGCTGAGATTTTCCCAAAAGGCCTTCTTTCTTATTTTTATCTGAGATTGATAAGATAGTATAACACTATATAGTATAACACTGTGTAATGTTATACTATACTATAGTATAACACTAGTACAACAGTTTCCAAGCAGTAAATGCCTAAGGTACCTTCTGGCCCTGAAGTCTACTAGTCGTCAGGCTTTTAGGCCTATTCGATAAGCTTTTGTGCATAGACAGTACTTTTTTCTATTCAGTCTAACCTCTAAAGAAAACTAGGCTTTTCAAATCACAGTTTGTATCCCTTTGTCACCTTGCAGCCAAATGCACATCAGTAATAACCATTTGCCTTTTTGGCCAACCACAGTGAGTCTCAGTTACCAGTTTTCAAAGAGAAGTAGGTTTCTGCTGGCTTATTCAAAATCAGAGGCTATGTGACGGAGAGGAGCAGATTAAAATCAGTGTCCCTGTGAATGAAAAGGTAGGGGGAGAATTCAGCTGTTTGCTTGGCAGTAGATATGCCCACTAAAGACGCGAGCACCGGTTAATCAATTAGTATGCCTGTCACTCAGAATGAGGCATAGACGTGGTGCGTCTTGCTCTGCTGAAAGGACAACTAAGGAGGCACAGAGAAAGCTGGCAATATTCAGCGAAAAGACATTGGGGATAGAAGGGGAAGACAGAGGGGGAAGCCAAGGGCATGGAGGAATGAGCAGGTAGGGAAACATCTGTTAGTGTTATGGTGGCAGGGTGGGCCTTTGGGATGGTGCTGGCAGGATGGGAAACGTGCGGGCATCTGAAGGCACTAGAATATGGAGTGGTAGTGAGAACATGAGGCAGAAGTCTAAACAAAAATCTGGACTCATTACAGACTGGGTGCTAGATAATTTGTCACTGTTTTCAGTGTAGTGGTAGAAGCACAGTAGATATCAATGTGTATAGCGTATTTTAATTAGGATTATGTATGTGTACTGGGAAGCTACTATTTTGCTGACACCTTTTAAGCAGACTATAGTGAAGCATGTACTCCTGGAAAGGTAGATTCATAAAAATACGGATTTTTCACCAGGGTAAATTCTGTCACAACTCTGTATCAAATAAAGCATTATATATATATATATGTAATAATACAAAATTGTTAAAAGCAAAACCTATGTTACCTACTATTTTAAGGAATAGCCAAGAATCTAAGCTGTGAAAATACTCCAAGGTACTCTAAGTTGTTACTTGTAAGGGGAAGAATCAATGAATGAGAACCAGACAGACTGATGAGCGATCAATGTTTCCTCCAGTAATCCGGTTTTAAAAATCAATAGAAACCAAATGATTTTTTAAAAAAATGCTCAGCTCAAACATTCAAGCTTTATTCTCTGTGTGTTCTTCAAGTGAACTGTCATGGCCTTTCTTCAGTAAGCAGTTGTCCAGGCAGTTATTAAAAAGTTGTTGGATTTGTTCTGATTGAAACCAGAGAGTTGTGATTTTTTTAATAACTGAAGTAGAGGGTTTTTTGACAAGTGTCTTGGGTTCAGAACATGTTTTATTGACAGCAGCTATCAGTTGTACCTGAAGAAATAATTTTTTTCTGATGTCCTACTGATAAAAGAGACATAGAACTATTGAGGCAATTCAGTCAGAAGGGTATCAATGTCAGAAGTTACACAATGATTCAGAAAACTTGGAGACTACTAGCGAAAAACAGATAATACTTGAAGCACTTGATGAAACTTTCTGCAGTATCTCATGCAGGGCAGGTAAAAGAGTAGGTCATGAGTGAACAAGACAGCTTGATGCCAGTTTGTTGGTTGTGCTTTACAGCGAGAAGGGAAGAAAATGCAGTATTCATCATCATAAATGTTCTAAATAATAAATAGGGTTGGGCTATACAGAGTATGCACAATTCTGGACACATTTTGTTCTTGTTACCAAAAAGAAGACATACTTGAAAACAAACCAGGATACAGTCCTGCACGCAGAGTACTAAGTAGCTTTACCGTAATTTTTTTTTGCGTTTACATTACATGTGAAATATTTAGAGAGTCTTTAGTTAGAATATCTGTTGGGAGAAATTTTATGTTTTAATACCTGTTTCATTCAGTAAGGAATGGACGTGGTAACCAAGATGGCACAGGCAGTAGGACAGCTTCTTATTTTCCCACGCTAACTTGTACTTTGCTAAGCTATAATAGTGCAGAATTTCTAATAGGTTCTTCAGGGACGGGTTTAAAAAGCAGGATGTAATTTATCTTGCTTTTATACCAACACTGGTACTGAAATATTCTGTGGCATGGACACCACAGATTAAAAAAAAGGTTTGTACAAGCCTGTTCCTAGCAGTGGTAGGATACCCACAGTAACTAGCTAATTTTAGTATTGCTTGTGTCATGGATATTTTATTGCAGAGATTAGATATTTATTAAGTTCAGAAAATACTAAATTCTTGGCTAAGGCTGATGTTTGATTAAGAGTACAGGTCAAAACATTTATGAAAATTTTCAGGTTTATTCTATTTATTTTTTTCTCAGGACTCAAACATCTTTACTTTTAATACATTTATTAATATAGCTAGATATTACAATTTATCGTATTGTGCCAAGTCTGTTTTTGAGGGTTTTGTACAAGCCTTGCTTACTAGTGGAGAAAAAACAATTAAGACTTCAGCTCCTTAAAATACTTCTTCACATGTTTATCTTCATTACTGTGAATGTGCCATACTATGATGGGGGCATCCAGGTCCTTGTCTCAAAGATTTAGTATTTGAATGAAAGGCATATGAGGAAAAAGTGAGAAGTTTAAAATAGAGATTCTCACTCCCATGTCTTGCCAAAAAAAAAAAAGGTAAAATAAAGCAGTTAGGTTGTAAAGTTCCAGGGTATATAGTAATGTGGTGATTTTTTTCTTTTTTTAATTCTTTTGATTTGATTTATTCCATTTACATCTGTGGTGGGTTGACCCTGCCTGGACACCAGATGCCCACTCAAAGGCGCTCTATCACTCCCCTTCTCAGCTGGACAGAGGAGAGAAAATATAATGAAAGGCTCATAGGCAAGGAGAGCTCTCTCACCAGTTAATGTCACAGGCAAAACAGACTCGACCTGGGGACATTAGTTTAATTTATTACCAATGAAATCAGAGTAGGATAATGAGAAATGAAACCAAATCTTCAAAACACCTTCTCCCCACCCCTCCTTTCTTCCCTGGCTTAACGTCACTCACAAGTTCTTTGTCTTCTCCCTGCCAGCAGCACCGGGGAATGGAGAATGGGGGTTGTGGTCAGTTCATCACACATTTTCTCTTCCTCCTCAGGGGGAGGACTCCTCACACTCTTCCCCTGCTCCAGTGTGGGGTTCCTCCCAAAGGTGACAGTCCTCCATGAACTGCTCCAACATGAGTCCTTCCCATGGGGTGCAGTCATTCAGCAACAGACTGCTCGGTTGGGTCCTCTGTGGGGTCACAGTCCTGCAGCAAACCTGCTTCAGGGTGGGCTTCTCTCTCCATGGAGCCACAGGTCTTGCCAGGAGCCTGCTCCAGCACAGGCTTCCCACAGGGTCACAGCCTCCTTCAGGCACACCCCTGCTCTGGAGTGGTGTCATCCATAGGCTGGAGGTGGATATCTGCTCCACCATGGACCTCCATGGGCTGCAGGAGAATCGTTCCTCACCATGGTCTGCACCATGGGCTGCAGTGGAATCTCTGCTCCTGTGCCTGGACCACCTCCTCCCCTCCTTCTGCACTGACCTTGGTGTCTGCAGGGATGTTTCTATCGCATATTCTCACTCCTCTCACAAACCCAATACACTATCTTACAAAAGTAAGATGATTTTTCAGATGTTTTATTGAAGAGTATCTGTGAAAAGGTTCAGTGACTTAACTGTGTCAGCGTGTTCAATTTAAACAGCTGGTTTTGTCAATGACAAGTAAAATCTAAATTGCGCATAATTCATATTGTTTAAATTACCCAAACGTTCCTTTAAAAAATAAGCTTATTTAAGCCTGAAGTTGTAGCTGCGTATATTAAAGTCCATGTCCATTGAAATCTGCCTTAATTTAAAAGGGGACAGATACATGTTTACTATTGAAGTTTCAGGGAAAATCAAAAGACAGCGGAAGTTACTGACTAAGCACTTGGAACCAGTTTGCAGAAAGGCTAAATCAGCTTTTCACACCCACAGTGTCTTCTGCAGGTTCCAATAACACCCTTCTTCAGTCTATTCCTATTAAATGTGTTCAATTGACTGCTCAGTCAAGGCTTTAAAGTCCTACTGGTTACTAGCTCTTACTGGGAAATGAGAGGCAGGAAAATGTGTTTTCTTCTTGAGAAAAACAATAATTAAAAGGTGTGAGAATATATGAGCAGCAGGAAGAACACCCTGGCCTTAAATCATTGGTCCAGTTCAGGATGCAAAACTTGCATTGTTTGAAATACTAACTAAAGTTTGATAAATTTTTGGTTTAGTGCACACAGCACATTTTAAGTAGTATTCTTTTCTAGGAAAATAAATGTATGCAAATTTTGATCAAACCCATCATGACCTAATGTCATTTTTAGTAAGCAGTGTATCTTTTGCTTTTCTATATTCGACATTAAGAATCAGAATTCTTAAATGAATTGTGTAGTTGAATTATACAAATGTATGTATTTGTGTCAGATCATCACACTACCAAAAAAGCAGTTCCAAATTTAAAAAATACAGGCTATATTTAATTACATGTTCCACTGGCTACACCATCTTGTTACGTGTATAATTACAATGATTCTTTAAAACATGAATTCTGTTGAGTATTTAAATAATTTTCTCTTGCTTGTTTGTTTAATTCAGGCTTAGTGTCAGTAACTTCGTTCTGACCTGAAGCAACGTACCTTCTTTATTCCAGAAACTAAAAAATGATATTTGAGCACTTGTCTAAGTTGAGCAAAGTTACTGTTGTAACTATTGATTTTAGACGTATTTAATGACATGCTGTAACTTAACAGATATTCAGTAAAAGAAACTTGGGCTCTGTGTTTCTTCACAGAAATTTCCAACTGAAGGACTGGCAAATGTTGTTCGAAATGTATTTGACTTTGACTCCTACAACAACGAAATGCGTGAAATTTTAATCAGCACTTTGCACAAATATGGGATACCTATTGGAGCAAAACCGACCAATGTACAGCTGGCCAAGGAGTAAGAATAACATAAAATATATATATTAAGAAGACAGGTTTCTCATGATCACTTTTTTATAGTGTGTTATCTTGCTGCTAACTGATTCAAAACCAACCTGGAATACTTGAAGTCAATACTTCTCTGGTTCAAATTAATATTCTTCCAAATCAGTTATAACAATATAAATTACTTCATGATAGATCATTTGCTTATTATTAATATTTAATCTTGAATGTTCATGTACATATTGATAGCTTGTATGATAAACAGATATATATATTAATAAAGGGAAATACTTGTTTCTTTTCCTGTGTTTTTAATTGAATCACAACACATTTCTGTCCTGTTACTTATCACCTAAATCAGTAGGAAAACAAACAAGTTGTCGTCAGTGGTAGTGGGATTTTGTCTTTGATACTCACAAAAGGCTCTATAAGAACAGTTCTCCAGAATAGGACAATGCGTGTGAGCTCTAGGAACCATTTTTGTTTGTGTGTATCACTATTATTCTTTAATTATGTTACCAGTTGACATATTACACCATATACTTTTTCTGAGGTTAGACTCAAAATAGCTTTTTTTTTTAAGACTAAACTGAATTATAAAACAGATTAACTGATTCTTCTACAGTTCACAGATAACAGGCTTAAGTAGATCATACTGAAAAGCAATTAGAAAACTAATTTACTCTGGCTTGAACTCTAATACGTGATTTATGGAGAAACAAATATTTCCCTTTCATGAAGAAGGCTTTATGGATATATAGAAAATTAGGTTTTGCCATTGGACTTACTTTTGTTAACGAGGGTCTGATTCTTATGACACAATGTTTTGATATGAGGTGTCCACATGTAGGTTTCTCCTGCTGGAGCACCACCATTATTATATCTAACAGCCTACGTATAACTATTAAAAGAAGACTGGCAGTGTAATGCCTGTGGTATACCTTTTAATTTTGATGATGTAAGAATTATATGCCTAGGGAACCGTACTTGGGTGTACTGCACAGAACTACAGCATCTGTCAAATTGACAGTATACACTAGAAACTCTTGCTGTGGTTTCTCTGGTAAAAGTTAATCGGTAATTTCTATTGTAAAGAATTATGTTTGTCCTAGTTTTTCACAAAATTTGCGCTTTGTATAATTTTTAGAAGTATTAGATGTGGGCTTACATGGGTTGATTGGAGAGGATTCTGTTAATGAGAAGATGGAGGTTGAGGAAATGTAAGAGAAAGCTGTAATTGGGGACTGTTCAGTCTAGAAGTGAGAAGGTAGAAGAAAGATCTGATCATGATGAATAAGGGACAATCACCTGATCATTTTGCATCTATCACTGAGATTTTATAGAACAGGTTACATCAAAGGTGACAGATTTACAAGATCCACCTCACAACATGTTTACCAGAAACTTCAATTGTCTAGCAGCTCTGAGTGCCTACTGTGTATGCTGAAGGCCAAGGGGAGGAGAAACTACAGGAGCAGTTCACACACTGTTGGTAGAAGCAACTTTTTCTTAGATCTCACCATGAAAGACTGGGACAAGGCTGACCACCTGGCTCTGATGATCCAGCAGTCTTGATCTCAGTATCTTATTTGTGTCCACCACAGCTGGCATGTCACATTATCCTACTGCTGCCTTCCAAAACAGTCTTGCTATTGGTCATGAGATTTAACCCTATGGAGTTTGTAAGCCAGGGTGGATCACCTTAAATTACAGTTACACCTTTCAGGAGTGGTTTGAGCACAGTTGATTCTGCCTTGGGGTGAAAGAACATCTAGGTAATCTCTCCAAATCTGTTCCAGCCCCTATTGCAAACTCCCATGATGGACACACTGAGGTAATTTGGTATGGTGTTTGGACCACTACGCAAAAGGTACTTCCTGAAGCTGCTACTTGTTTAGAACTAGAGTACTGAGCTTGTCTGTGTTGTTTTCCAGAGATTTGAGAGTAGGGTAACAGTGCTAATCTAGTGCATCCCACTTTCTTCAGAAACGATGCGAGTTAATCTAAAACCTTCCTATCTGATTTTTGTCATGATTCATGCCTGAAAACCTTCAGAGATGGAGTTCTTTAACCTCCCAAAGCAAGTCAGTCTTGTTTCTAAATATCCTTGTCATTAGAATGTCATTGCTAGACTGAAAACATCCAGTTCTCTCAATCTTCCCCCCTTTTTAAGGCCTCTGGATGTTTTTATTTTTCTTCTATGCTCCCTCTTTCCACTTGATTCATGTCCATCTTTAAGCATTGTGTGTGTACTTCAGCTGGTTAATTTCTGCTAGAGCTGAGTAGAGTGGTATGAGAGTATAGAATAGAGATGTATGTCATGCAGCAGTCCCTTTTAAAAAACCCCGGCATGTTTGCATTTCTTGCAATGCTTCACTTCCATCCAGTTTGAGAAACATGAACCTCCAGATCCTTTTTGCAGAACCCTGCGTAGCACTTACCCCACCTTTGCTTTATGTAATCAATGTCCTTCTTACTGTATTGTATTTTTTCAGATTAGCTCTCTGACTTGGCCAGATCACTTTCAATGTTAGGCTTGTTTTCCTGCCTGCCTGTAGTCTCTCACAGCTTGGCAAACTGAAGGTTTACTGTGTATGATTTTTACTGTGTCCTATTGACAACAGCGTACCCGCACAGAGCTTTACTTCTGTGTTCCAGTTTTAATTTGAAAGACTTTTAAGGCTTACTAGCTATCAGAATAAATTGGTCAGTGTTTCTATTAAGTAATGTGAAAACTAGGATAATAGTCCAAACCTATTCTACTGGAGGATGTTAGTCAAACCTGCAGCAAAATCATTACTATTGATAAGAATGCAAATCCTGTACGATTAAGTAGTTTTGTGATTCAGAAGCATTTCCAGGAGATTCTAGGATAGGAAAATCATTATACTGAAATGCTGACTCCTTTATATATGTTTTGTATGATATGTTTTGGTCACACAGTTTGTGAATCTTTGTTTTATTCTAGTAAGTTTTGGAGAACTTTATCACCTATTACTATATCTAAAAGAAAAGTTGAATAAATCAGAATTATGTAAATTGCTGGTGAAACATAACTGCTGAAACTATAGGAACATAAACATGAGACACACAGGCAACACACTACAATGCAGAGTCTTGTTAGAAGGAACTTTGAAGGTTGTATCCAGCTGAAATTACAGGAGAAATTTGTCAGACAATACCAGTGGCACTTACAGAAATTTTATCTTGGGCTCTAGAATTAATATACCTAATCTTGGAAGGAAAGATTAGATGGTGTCTAATGACCGTGTAGAAAAGAATTCTTACAGTAGTTATTTTTTCAAGCGAGAAACTGATTTGTAGATGCTAATTCATCTACTTCCAAAATTAGTATCTCATATTAGACCACTAAGGTAATGCTTTAATTGGGCTTTTTGTTTCCTTCAATTGTTTTATGTTGTGTTGGGGGTTTTTTCCCAAATAGGATGACCATTCTTCAAAGCACTGACATGTTCAGTATTTAAGGTTATAACATCAGGATATTGTCTGTATCTTCTGCTGTCACCTGTCCCATAGTTTATCATTTTTATCAGTATTATGGGTAAAGCAGGTGGCTTTTCCATGATGCCAAGACATAGTGCATAAAATAGATGACTCACTGTGCTAACTCATTGTTTGCTTTATGTACAGTTACACTGTTTTTCCTGTTGGCATCTATTACATCACATTTCTCTGAGCTCATGTTAATCTGTCATTTTGGTGCACAGTTCAGACCATTTACAATTCCCAGGTAAAACACCATTCAGCTCTAATTCTAGCATTTGTTCATGATGAAACTGTCATTCCATATTTTTCCTCCCATCGCTGTCCCCTTCCCAATGCTTGCTATAACTTCAATATTTATTTTATATGAACTGATTTTTTTATATGTAATGTAAATATGTAACTATTAACTGCTTTAGTTTTCTCTTGAGGCTGGTTTTCTTTGGTTGGGGGGTTTCTAATTATTTTTTCCCCCCAGTTAATCTGTAGTTAATTATAGGACCTGTCTCATACCATATTGTGTCTCTTCTCAATCCTGTGCATTGCAGGGGAAGAAGTGGGGGGTGGGGGGATCTTCACCTGAGTGTCAGGGAATGGGAGGCCTAGCATAAGACTGTTGTGTATGTCTACCGCTTATATTTGTAATCAAAAGATGTTTAAATAAAGTAAGGAATTTTCCAGGTTTCAAACTATATCTTTAGCTTCAAAAAGTTAGGTGGGTTAAGAAGCCTGTTCAGCTAGACAGAGCACCAGCTGTTACTGAAATCCTTTAATACATTCTGTGCCAGCACTGAGCTGGTTTACAAGATCATGTATTAAGCAGCTTTGTTGCTTGCCATAGTTCATGTATGCAGCTGTACTAGTATGATAGCTAGCTGCAGGGAATTTGCATTCAGTGGAGCTTCAGTCTTATAAGATTCGTAGCCGTTTCCAATATGTTCTCAGAAGGCTAAATAAATAACTTTTTAAAGCAGATTCTGTTGACTTTTTGAATACAGTTACTTGTTGGGTTTATTTTGGTTTGGGGGTTTTTTTGTGGGTTTTTTTCTTTTTTTTTTTTTTTATTAGCCTACAGTGAAGTTGTTTTCCAAAATGAAAATGATAAAAATTAAAAGAAATTGTGTTCTGCAGGTCCTACTTGGAAAAGTTTTCTAGCAGCAGAAGCCACTAGAGAAATACCTTTTGACAGATTGTCTCCCCTTAGACTGCTGAGCATGAAGAAAATCAGTCTAAATAGTAATTTTTTGTATAATTGCCCCATCAACTGTAGGTGCTGTGCAATCACCTTTTCTAAACAAAATGCCTGATTCTGTAACCATTCCATGGACAGCAGTGGTTTTGTTGAAAGACAGGATCTAAAATTAAATAGACATGAAAAAGTGTTTCTAATTTAACATAAGCAACAGGGTTTGACACATCCGTAATCAAAGAACTGATGAGGAATAATTCCCTAGAACTTGCTTTCAAATCTTGGCTTTCTTACAAGATTACTGCAGTCTGTTATGTAGTTTTTCTGTCCTAGAAACCCTTTCCAGTTTTTGAAGAAAGCAAAAATCACAATTCACTCTGCACACCCCATCTGGAGAGAGCAGTGGGGTTTCATTACCATTCCTACCTAGTCACTGCACTTTTTACACCCATTAGATCTCTTTGCTTCACTGATTTTTGCCAGTGGTGGAATTTCCATAGTATTCTCTCTGCCTTTTATGTAATATTTAATTAATTAAATTGAAATACAGAAGTGTGGCAGGAGTCCCTTGTGAAGGTTTTTGCTAGTGCTGTCACTTCAAGTTATTTTCAGAACATGCTTGTTACTTGCAAGTCTAGGAAAAGAAGATAATTTCCCTCCTTCACTGCATATCATATATATTCACAAGAGGAAAACTGTTAAGATGTTTTCAGTGTGGGCATGTTGTTCCAGTCCTTCTGCACCCCCATTTCTCCAGAAAATCGTTTGGGGGAGCAGACTGGTTATAAGAGCTTTAATGCCACCAGCTTATTCAATACTTTTAGTCTTTCTTAGACCAGATTTATGTGAGAGAGCAGTGAGATGGAGTAAAAAAGACTTGTCAGGTCCTGGAAGAATAAGATCCCCATTACTCTTGGAAAAGAACTCTGTGTTATGAATTCTGCATTTTGTTTTATTCTTAAATTCTGAACTACCTTCCCCTTTTCTTTGCTGTTCATGATGACTTGGTCTATTGCCTCAGAGAAGCTAAATTATTCAGAAACAGGGAAGAGAACAAAACCTCAAGAATCTAGGAGAAAGGAGAAATCAGTTTTCCTGAGGGAAGAGAAGAACTATTAGCAATGCAAATCTCCAGAAAGCTGGAACAGAGTAGAAATGTTTTGTTTCTTTGGGAATGCAATCTGTAATTCTGTTGCTATATAAAGCAGGGCATTTGGTTAGCGCTGGCTAGTAACATATGTTTTCTTTTAAAATTTAATAACTATTCATGATTATTAGTGAACCTGTTGATTTCTAGAATGTTGTCCATGGAAGTAATGTGTAAGGAATTAAAAACGAAATCCAAATACTTCTGGAAGTCGATGTTCCATTGAGCTAATGGGAAACAATTGTTGCTGATTATAAGCATATCAGAGATTGTGCTACTTGGAGTCACAAAGCAAAAGAAAGTCTCCAGTTTCTTTTTGCACTCAAGACAGTTTTGGCTCAAGACATACCCAATGTTTTGCCAGAAAATCGTTCTGAAACCCAAATGGAAGTCTGAAGTAAAATTCCATGGGTAAACCGACATTTAGTCTAGTGTGACTGCCCATTTTCTGACTGCATGAATATATTTATCTAAGAATTGTGTATATGTTGAAACAGCACATCCTGAATGTTTTTTTCCTAATGATGTTGAATATTGTGATCTACATATATTGTACTTGCCTTTTTTACGAGTTTGACTTTATTTCTCTTCTTAATTTGGGAAGAATCTGGCTAGACTAGCTAGGTGTAAAGCATGGAAAAATGCAAACTGAAGTGGGAAAGAATGCAAAATAAATCACTCTTCAAACATTGGTATTTACTGACGTTCTTAATTAGACAGCATACAGGCAGTGAAGACTGCTGGTTCTTTGACTAAGACAGGCAATTGATGAGGTGCACTTTCCTCATTCCATGCCCCAGTGGCATATTGCTGCAGATGGATATTTATCCATAAGCACCAATGATCTATAGCACCCAAAACCATTTTCTGTTTGCAAAATGTGTCTTTGGCTATCTCACTGCCTTGGCAGATGGTCCAAACACAGAATGCTGATAAAGGCTGGTGACTATCTGCCAGTGAGTACTGGTTTCTTCCCGCTGCTTGAGGTTTGGTGTCAATATACCAGTAAGAAATGTTAGTGCAGCTTTCCTGCATGAGCTGCAAAGATTAGAGGATAGTAGTGGTCACTCCCTGAATTTTCCTTTAAGTTCTCAGTGGAAAAATGAAATAGAATTAAAATTCCCTAAGTTTCATATATAGTTCAGCTGAGGTTTTCTGGTTTGGGATCCCTTACTCTGAAAAGCATATCAAGAAGAAATTAAACAAACCTCTAATATCTAGAGGGGATGAGTTGTTTTGTTTGGTAGGGAGAGGGGAAATAATTGCAACAGTAGGAATCAGTATCATCCAACAGGACAGAAGAGACCAACTACAGACTTTTAACAAAGAGTCTAAGAACTTTTGGAGATATTTATAGAAACTGGGAGAAGGAATGTCTTCTGTTCTCTTGCCAAATCCTGTAGCTATCCAGTGATGGCGTGTAGCACAGAATGTAGTTTTGATAGGAGGTCTCTTCAGTGATGATTTCATTAGCTTGAAGGTATTTCTGTAAATTAAGAAAGTCAAACTGCTTTTAGTGGTTGCAAATCACTTCAGAATAAAGAAATAAAAATTGTGTCATCCCTATTTTGCTATCAAGCTATTTTGTCATATGCCAGCATTTTCCTTTCCTGTATAAATGAGTTTTGCTGTGGCCCATATATTTCTTCCCTAAATAAAAGGTACAGAAATGAAGAAGTTAGAGCAAGGCAAGCAACTGAAGCTTTTGAAGAGGTCACTGCCCTTTCTGTAGACTGTACTGGCCAGAAAGCAATGGGATAATCCCATGTCTCTATTCATTTGCTTTTGTTCATGTGAACAGTGGCAATATGAATATGGAAATAATTTATTAAACTTCTAGTGCATGGTTAACTTGCCACTGTGTTTACTGTGCTTATTCTGCTGGTTCTTTAGATGAGTGTGCCACTGGCAGGAGTTCCTTTAAGTGGTACTGTCACACCCTGCCTCATCTGAATAAAGCAAGAGATGGTTTGGATATATTTTGTTATATATCTCAAATAATTGAGACTGGAAAACTTTTCCTTTTGAGCTCATATTATGTGAATTGGTGCTTCTTTTATGATGCTGTTTAGGTTGTGACTGTATTAGTATTCGAGAAGGCTAAAATTTTTGTTATTTAAAACATAAAAGAAATGAAACATTTTCATGAGGAAGCATTTTATACAAGAGAATCTTCGGATATGTCTCATTGGAAAAATGCAATTGTTTTGAATTATTTGATGCCATATCAGTTGCTTGTTAAAGAATGTAAAAGTTTGTTTGTTCCTACACTGTTTGACAGACTGCCACTACCAGATCATAAATTTATGGGCTACTGGAAAGTCACTCAACCGGGGAGTGCACAACAGAAACTGCTGTGTCCAACAGAAACACAAAAAATAGATGTAAAGGTTTGTCTTTTTTATTTTTATTTTTTTTAATTCATATAATACCAGTTTTATGTGTTGGGGAGCAAAGAACCTTCAGGAAAATTAGTATATCCAAACCGTGGTCCTTGTTCCCTGTTCCTGGGGTTTTATACTGACTACAAAAATAAACATTTTTGTATACCTAGCCCACACAATGTAAGATGTGCTTTAAAATCAGTAAGTTTGGTCAGAAGTTCTTGAAAAGAGGTTTTTGTAGGGATATTGACAATGCCATATTTGGAGGAACTTCAGATGCTTGGAGGTGGCTGATTTCAGACCCCGGATCTCAATTTTTGGATAAGATCAGAGGCTGAAAAGAAAGCTGTTTTCTGTTTCTATTTCACATGCAGCTGAATTCTTACGGGTGTTTGGCACTGACAAGTTTTGGTACAATTTGACCTGCAGCCAAAGCTTCTATATCCTTTTCAGCCTTGAGTTTCGGCTTAACTTCAGTCATTATTACTCCAGTGAATGAGGAAAAACCTGAACTAATGGGATGTTGGGGTGATATTTAAACTTTATATAGTAATAAGTTGCCATTGAACTTTCTTGAAACAAAAATATTCCATTTTTTTCTTGGTGTGGACTGTGTTTTATCAGTACATTATACCTTTTTCCTGCCACTGAACAAGAATGGTTCCAAACCAATAAAAGACTAAAGGGGAAAGGTATGATGGTTTCTGTTCTGTAAAGAAAAAGGCACTATGGACATTCAGAGTGCTTGCAGAAAAGTAATTCCTTTTTCCTTTTATTTATTTAATAATTAGTCTATTTGTATTGTTGATAGTATTAAGTCTTGAAGAAGACTTACAGATTTTCCTAAAGAATGGTGAGTGGAATATTTTGGCAACCCCTCATTATTACCATTTGTTTTAGGGTCCTGTGTACTTAAATATTCAAGGATTTCCACTGGAACGACATGAAGCCAGGTCCCTCAGTTTCACAGAAGAACTCGCTTTTTGGACACTGCCTTTGGAGGAAGTTAACTTCGTTTGCGATGTGGCAGTAACGAAAGGTGTGGTGAGAAAAGCTACTAACTTTTGTAATGACCCCCAATAATATAAATATTATTATATTTCCCAGGGATCAGTACTGGGTCTGGTCTATTCAACTTGTGTTCAGCAACCTGGATGAAGGGCTACAGTGCATGTACTACAAGGCTGGAGGAAGTGGCCGACACACCTGAAGGCTGTGCTGCCATTCAGCGGGACCTTGATGGGCTGGAGAATTGGGCAGAGAGCAACCTAATGAGATTCAAGGGCAAGTGTAGGGTATTGTAGCTGGGGAGGAAGAACCCCAAGTACCAGTACGGGCTGAGGGCTGACCTACTGGAGAGCAGTTCAGCTGAGAAGGACCTGGGAGTATTGGTAGATGATAAGTTGACTATGAGCTGGAAGTGTGCCCTTGCAGCCAGGATGGCCAATAGTATCCTGGGGTGCATCGGGAGGAGTGTGGCAGCAGGTTGAGGGAGATGATCCTCGCCCTCTACTCGACCCTGGTGAGGCCACATCTGGAGTACTGTGTCCAGTTCTGTACTCCTCAATACAAGAAAGAGAAGGAGTTAACTGGAGAGGGTCCAGTGGATGGCCACAAGGATGATCAGGGGTCTGGAGCATCTCTCATGTGAGGAGAGATTGCAGGAGCTGGGCCTGTTTAGTCTAGAGAAGAGACTCATTAATGCATATAAAGAGACTCTCATATGAAGAGACTCTCATTAATGCATAGAAATATCTCAAAGGCAAGTGCCAGGAGGATGGTGCCAGACTCTTCAGTGGTGCCCAGCAGCAGGACAAGGAGCAGTGACCATAAACTAAAAGACAAGAAGTTTCACATCAACATGAAGAAGAATAACTTTACACTGAGGGTGGAAGAGCACTGGAACAGGCTGCCCATGGGGCTTGTGGAGTCTCCTTCTCTGGAGACATTCAAAACTACCCTGGACACATTCCTGTGTAACCTGCTCTAGGTGGCCCTGCCTTGGCAGCAGGTTGGACTAGATGATCTCCAGAGGTCCCTTCCAACCCTAGTGATTCTGTGATTCTGTCATCATCTGCCAAGTTTACGATATATATATATTTCCAGAAGAGCAATACACAATGTCAGTAGTGCTTCATTAATTTTATTTTCTTATTTCAGAAGAAGCTGAAAATGTTCTTTACGTTACTACGTGCAGTCCAGTTTCCTTGTTCTTCATGAATGTTTCTAGTAAGAGCGGATACTTTGTGGATCTTTATGACCTCTTCCCAAGAACAGTTGGAAGTGTCTGGCAGCCTTTTGTGACTGTGGCACCACTGGGAAATCCACTCAAAGGTCAAGTGATTCTACATGAAGAGGAGGTAAAAAGAATTAAAATACAGCTAAATGTTTAGTGATGAGCAAAGTAGGGTAGGAGCACTGAGGAGTCTGCCTCTATAGATTGAAATAGCCTGAACAAGCCTTAGGACTTTTTCTGTACTGTTAACATGAAGATAGACCTTAGTCACTGAGTGTGAAAATATGTTTCATTAAACTCCAGACTTGGTTGCACAAAGTCATTGTATACTTAGGACACCATTCAAGAGTAATTTCAGACTTCTTGAGAAACTTAATTAAGCATATTGCACTGAAAAAATTATGAAAAAGGATTCTTTTGTGTGTTGCATATTTGTAGCTGTGGACTACAATAGTAATTTATTTGGGATTGGTTTTTAAATGAGGCAACAAAACACTGGTCAGATGAATGCTGCTGTTGAAATCTTCGTAGCCACCCCTGTCCTTCTTTACATTAGGGCTCATGTGTTAGGATCTTTGTATTTCTAGTTCCCACTGAATCAAAAGAGGAATTCTCAAGTAGTTTAATTTTTCCACATAGAACTTAGGTTTAATTCCTAACTATTCCTGCAGTAGACCCATGGAAGAATCGTGTGATTTGTGCATGAGGTGGATATTGCTGTATGTCAAATTAAACATATTATTATTTTCAAGAAAACCAAGAAATGTAGTTTGTGAATGTGATGGTTTAAAGGTTTGTCTACATATACTTGCAAAAAGACCAAGAAATTATAATACTATTTGTAGAAATAAGAAGTTGCATTTATTAGATAAAACAAAATCCATTTGACATCTGATATTTCATGAATAATATAATCCATTAATTAGACAATATCAAAAGCTAAGGATTTTCCCCAATTTTTTGTTTTAATAAAGTCTTTGGAGATCAATTTTTCTAAGTTATAAACCCACCAATTTTAAATGGATCATAACCTCTTTGGAAAGAATGAGATTATTATATTGGGCTCATCAAATAAGCTTGTGTGATTTATTTCCCAGATGACATCTACCTGGATTCAATAGAGCTCTCCAGTGAAATGAAATGAAAAATCTCCATTCCTTCCTGTCCTTTTAAATAAAATTTTACTAAAACTAAACTCCTCAGAGATTTAACTTAATAGCACAAATCAGAGATTTATCTGCTTTTAAGCCACCTTTACATCTTCTTGGAAGAAAGTGTAAATGATTCTGTTCCTTGTGGTGGCCATTGGTCTCAGTGAGTGCAGCCTGTTTTGACTCTATCTTTCTGCTCAGACTAAGCTGATGGGCTCTTCAGATATAGAATCATAGAATGGTTTGGGTTGGAAGGAACCTTAAAAATCATCTAGTTCCAAGCTTCCTGCCACGGTCAGGGATACCTTCCACTCGACCACGTTGCTCAAAGCCCCATCTAACCTGGATGATCTAAAGTAATTTCCTTGTAAGATGGGAATTGCATTCATCTTTTCAAAGCAGCAATGCCTTTGCCCTGTCCTCCCCCCAAGTAGCTCAGGGCATACCCCTATTTCCTGTAATGCTTCGTGCCCACCTATTTCACTTTTTCTTTCTGTACCTATTGCTTTTACCACTCAGAAAAACAGCAAATACAGACTGAAAAGAAGTTTTGTAACTTTATGCATTATTTTATGTGGGATTATAGGAGGAAGATGCACACAGAGCATTGATTTGCATCTAAATTTATAAATTGACTGCACATTTCTCTTTTCTTGTACAAGCACTTTGCTTTGTTGAAAGGCTGCAACTGGATGGAGAGAGTAACTTACAGTCTACCTCAGAGCATATCAGGTTTTGCCCAGGCAGTGCCTTGCCAGCATCCTTTAACTCTGCTTTTATCTTTCTCAGTCAGGAAGCGGGGTAGGGAGGGAAGGGAAGTGCTTTTCCCTGTCCCATGTGCTGCTGGAGCTCTTTTGTCATATCTCTCCAACAGCAAGGGAGAGAGAGAATCTGTGGCACAGAAGCTGACACAGAGATCCACCTCACTTACTACATGTAGAAGATGACAAGCAGCCTTTGAAAGAAGACTTTTTGTAACAGGTTGTGGTCTAGCCTGAACACAGATGGAGAGCTGCATATGGAAGTACCTGCAACATACTAGTAGTTATATCTGAACCCTCTGGTCCCCATAATATTCTAATGTGTGTTTTCAGGAGGAAGGGTGTGTTTTCTTCAAAAGCTTATTTAGTTATTAAATGTTCTTCTTTTGGGGGAGATATATAAGACTTTCCTTTTCTCTAAGTACATATTGTAGAAAAGAAAAGGTGTGCTTATACAGAAAAGGTGTGCACCTTCTACAGAAAAGGTGGACTTTCCTTTTCTGTAAGCTTGTATCTCTACCCTCTGTTCTTAGTTCACTGAAATCTCTACTACAATCAAGTCTCCCAAATCATCTGATAGCACTTGCATTAATTAGAACACCAGTAATCTACATGCATATGTTTCTCTACCTCTAAAGGCATGGAGGTTTGAGCCTCAAATACTAAATTCTTGCACACTTTTTTCACTTGAACCTAATGAACAATATGATATATCTGTATTTGTGCCTAATATTTACAGTGTCAGGATTGTTACATGTGCATCACTCAAGGGGTCCTTGAGTGGCACTAACAGAAAAGGTGCTTGTGGGACAAGAGACAAGGAGAGGTAGAGAGGGGTTACTTTGACAAGCTAAGTATCAGCCTCATTTGAAGCTGACAGCTAGAAAGAGTGTGTTTGTGATCTTGCTTGCTTGGGACATGAGCATCAAGGGCAGAAGAGAACAAAAGAGAGAGTGAGTCCAGGTGGAAGAATACAAGAGGGTTAAACTGAATTACTTTTTTTGTCCTACTCTGAAATTGGAGTATATTCCTTCCCCTAGCTCTCCTCTCTGTCTGCGAGATCATAAGAAACAACTTCCCATACCAGCAACGTGAAATCACAGCCCTGTTTGGTTTAAGGACTTTTAAGAGGAAAATGCTGGCTAAAATAAAAACAGCAGTAAGGAAAGGGAAACTTTGCAGTAACTAAAAATAAAGGCACACCACTTCACAAGATTGGTTATTGCATCTGTCCAGAGTTTGGAATTCCAGACATCGGGGTCGAGAGGTCGCCCAAAGGTTACTTTTCTCCCAGTCAAGAACAAACACAGTGGAATCACACACCAACGTCTTTTCCCAGCCCACTTGATGAGTTGCCAGAGCTGCTCTTGGACATGTTCGCAAGTGACGCAAAAATCTATTCTTAGATAGAATATACATCAGTCACTTAGCACAGAAGGAAACCATTAACATCAAAAGGGGTGGAGTAGAGAGGCTTTTTATATTGCCAACTGCTCTCATAAATTTAACACTACGTGGGAGAATGTAATTGATTCGTATGTGTTCTTTATCTCACACGGAAGGCTAAGGCATTGCTTTGGTACAGCAGTGCTGTTGCAGAATTGTATGAATAAATTTGGCAGAAAACCAAAATCCAAAGCAAATGCCCTATTTTTTTTTTCATGAGCCACATTTCTATAATTTCAGTTTGTAATACATAAACTTCTTTTTTTAGAAGTATTGAACTCTAGCTGAAATTCCCAAATGCTCCAAATAACATGGAAATATTTTAAATGCTTTACCATATTTAGCTTCAAATGACTGTCATTATTAAATAAAGTTAATTCTTCCAAATAATCCTAGTGAAAGTATGAAGTGTACCCAAAAAGAACAAAACCACTGTGACTCGGATTGTGTGTATTTGTTTTATTTAGGAGAAGTTGTGGGAATTTATGTTTTACTCCCTTAATGTCTGTTGTACGTTACTGCAGATGTTGTACGTAGACAGTTTACTTTTAGTAAGTTCTTGTAGAACCTAATGTCCTTGCAGAACCTAACATTTCCTTGAATGGCAAGCAAAAAATTGAACCCAAAACATATTCTTTCGTACCTCTTAGATTTCATTTGATGTGGTTAAGGTTGGCCCTGAATTCTCTCGAATTCTTAGTTGAACACTTTAGGACAACCTGTAGTACTTTGTAAAAAGAAATGTTTAAAATGTTCCCATCATTTGACAACATGTGTGGACCCTAGGATATTGAGTAGCAAACTGAGAGATCTGAAGAAGTTCAAAATTTAGCATACCATATTTTCACATGTGATACGTAGATGACACTTGAACCACTCTCCAGTATCCTGTCTGCTTCTGGTTTTCATCCTCTTGAGTCATCCTGCTGTCCTCCAACCGTTGTCCTATCTGTGACACTGTAAGCTGTCTGAGCGTTCAAGTCACAGAAGGATTGTCATACACTGGGATATTTAATAGGCTCCAGAGTGTAAGAAGTATGAAGCTGGAGATAAAGTACTAAGCCGTTTCTTCTTTCACC
Organism: Nestor notabilis; assembly: GCF_000696875.1. Classification (NCBI taxonomy): domain Eukaryota; kingdom Metazoa; phylum Chordata; class Aves; order Psittaciformes; family Psittacidae; genus Nestor; species Nestor notabilis. The sequence continues at coordinate 5,702 of NW_009942408.1, read as the reverse complement.
AGTTTTCATGTTCAGTGTAACTGAAATAATGGGTACTTCAGAGGAATGCTGAGAAAACATAAACTCCTAAAGGAAGTATTTTAGTGACTTGGCAGAACAAAGCTGGTATGTCTCTTGCCTGTAGCTGGCTACAGCTTGGACATGTAAGCCATACTAGTCTGGTTCCTAGGGCTTATACAGAAGTGAATGTGAGATGTATAGATAAGACATTATGGAAAAACTGGAATATCATTCCAGGCTTTTTGCATGTACGTATCCTCTACAATAACTCTCTATGAGCTTTAAAAGAGCAAATGTCGTAAGTTGCTAGAGTTGCAAACATGCTTCAGATAGATTTGTTGTTGTCTTTTAAATGGGCTTGAGATGTACATGGATCTGCTTTTCATTTACAGAGCAATGTTGTGTTGTTGCTGGATACAAACAATGGTGCCCTTCGCCAACTTTTGCTCTTACCAGATGACCAAGAGTCTCCTAAGAGATCGTCTTGGTGGAGCAGCAAAGAAGAGAGGGTGAGGAATAGCACCTGCCTCTGTTATCTTAAGTTGGTTTTTCTTTTTATTTCAGTCAAAGCTCAGTATTGGAAAAACTGCCTCAAGATCATTTATCTTTCTGTTTTTATAGCCAAAGCACTTAAATGTTTACACTTATGTATGTTTAAATGCCTTATACACTAAATACAGTTGTTATGGAGTAGAGATATGAAAAATATAAATAAGTTGTATTCTCTGAGGATATGTATCTTTGAAATATGCCTCATTGGAGCTAGAACTGTGACTAACAGAACATTTTGTTACAAGGGATTATGTCCAAAACAACAAACTTTATTATGATGCAATTATATGACTTGGGACAAGGCAGGCTAGATAGCATTTTGAGAGGTAATTAACGCCATGGATTATCCTAAATTAAGGAAAAATGTGGTACAGTTTCAGCTCAGTCAGGGAAACTCATTGGGACGAATCGAACAAACACTAATTGCTGTATGACTTTTTTTTATACAGAGCAGCTACAAAATGTGCCGTGAGTTTTCACACAAAAACTGGCTGGTGTTCTACGAAGAAACAGGGTGAGAACAGATAATATTGTTACATTATGTTGATTTCTAACAGATCTCCTCATGTACATCCATCTCTGATTATTCTTTTCTTGGCTTCCAATTTTACAGAAACCGCCTTATTGTACTGGATGTATTAGAGGGTCAAACTCATACCATCTCACTTCCGATCAATCTGAAATCTGTTTTCCTGGTGGCTGAAGACCGGTGGCTCTTGGTAGAAAATGAAACAAACCAGTTAGTTAAGCCTTGTTTTCTCGGTGACATTATTTCTTGTTTGTGTCTTGTTTACACTCAGGAGTGAAACTCCTGGTCTCAGAGTTGCTTTTTTTTCAGTTCATGAGACAGGCTAAACTTAAACAGTTGGTGTTTAAGATGCAGATTTGCTCTGGTGAAAGTGCAGGTAGGCTTTTTGAGTAGGAAGCAAACAGGATATGCCTGCCTAAATTCATACCTCTGCAAATCTAGACTAGCTTTGATTGTATGCATGTTAATATTGTTTGTACTGAAGCAATATTGATCTTTAGAAATGAGAATGTTGGTGGACCTAGCTTTGGAAAACAGCCACATTGTCCAGAGTTAGTACCTGCTTGTTTTTGCTTTCATGGGCACCTGAAAAAAATGTTACTCTGATGTTTTATTTTTATAAATGAACAACAAATAAAAGTGTGTAAATAGTTACCAGAAGACAAACCTGCCAGTTGCTGGCTTACTTTTTCCTTTCTCACAGATGTTTGATAAATCATGTTTAGTTTTAGCAAAAGGTGTTGATAACCTTGTTTATATAAATGCAGAATGCTTTCGCTATCTCAGAAGATAATAGTCCTTGTTTAGGCTTGCAAGCTTAACCAGGAATTATTATGTCTATCTTCTGCAGGAAATTTCTTTTAACCAAGCGTGCCAATATGGAAGCTGAAGACAGTGGGGTTTGCCAGCTGTATGCATTGAGTGAAGAGCCAGCTGACGTGGGATTTGGCTTAACAACAGGTATAGAATGCAAGCTTGGCTTGTTCCTCTTTTTTTTAATCATTTCTGTGTTTGCAGCTGCACAAACAAGGCTCTTTTACTTTAAAAGTCTGAGTAACCTTCTCTCTGATTCTCTTTTAGTCCTCCCACTATCATGTTTGGTTAATAATATTTTTTCACAAAGCAAATTTTTTTTTGAAAAAGGAAAAGAAGACATCTAGGCAGGAATTAGAACATAGGAATAGAAAGAACTAAACATGCTGGTGGGTCCAGTCTGCACACTGTTGGAGGTCTGTTACACAAAGATGAGCTAGAAGACATTTCCCAACACAATACAAAAGACCTACTGTTAAAACAGAAGAGAAGTCTCATTTTCTAAAGTTCTGCAGATAGTGTGCAGGAGGCCATTGAGGCAATCACACATGTGCTAAAAGATAGGGGGAATTTCTTCAGTAGAATTCCAGGATGATGCTAGGCACTGAGGCATGTCTTAGCTACAGAAGAAGGCAGAAATCTCCAGTGGTCATCATTCTGCCTGGTAAGATCTGCCTATCTCCTGATCTGATGGCATTTTCAACCCTGACTATTTGATCACAGTGCACAAAATCTTTAGTCCGCCTGGTTTAATAACAGTGGAAGAACTTAAGCATCCCACCTAGCAGTTTATAGGCTTTGGCCTATCTCCAGTGTCTCAGAGAGACAGAGGGAACCACTTTATATCTGTTAAGGAGGGAAAAATTTCCATCCTGGTCCTTGTGGCTAGCATAAGTGTGAAGAATGAGATTAATACAGTGTAAACATGATACAAGCAAATGTTACTGACAAATAACAAATATGGCTTATTTTACACAAACAGCAACAAATTGGATACCAAAGACTCTAACCACAGTTTAAATATCTAGGATTCTTTTTATCTCTTGTACAGTTTACTCTATCAACTTATCAAGCTCTATCAGAGCATAGTAGTTTCCTTCCTTTTACTACCTTATTTAGAAACCATTACAGAATATCAGTCTCAGATGGGTAGAAACACTATTACAATTTCCAGTCTTAAAAGTATTTGTGGACAGTTTGCTGCTGCATGCTTTTTGTGCTATTTTTGTCCTTTGTTATCTTATTTCTTCCAATCCAAAAAGATTTCATGTCCCCTCTCCACTTTTTTCCAAATCATTCTGCAAACCTCGAATGTGTCATCTTCAACCTGTTCTCGTTCTTTGGGGCAGAACCTGTGGCAGGAGAACTAAGAAAAGGTAGACCAGTGTGGGTTTGCCACTCATCCAAACCAGTAGCCCGTTCATCTTTTAAGGGAGGAAAGATTTTCTCCTGCTGCCAGGTAAACAGGATAGTCTGCCACTGAAGTGGAAACAGTGTACGCTGCAAAACTAAAGATAGCAGGTTCTGACTGTGTTGATAATTGAAGGCAAGCTAAAGGCCTGAGTCGCACAGAATAAGATTTCATTTTTCTTAGCTTAAAGAAAAAGAAAAGTAGATCTTTATTTACCAGAAATATGTTACAAACAACATTATTTAAATTGCAAAGACAGCAAGACAGCTACCAAGAAAGGTCACATTGACACTTACCTGTGCAAACCTACATTTTGCTTTTTTGCGCATTTACATTATAATGATCTTCAATGAGATCACATGCTGTTCTATTTCATAGGCTTCCTGCCTCATTTGCACAGTAGAGGGCAAAATTAAGTGGTGTAAGCAACTACAAAGCTAGTATTTCCTGATTTTACATACTTAACTTTACAAAAATAACATTATTTCCTGACTTCTTTTCTGTGCTATAGTATGGTATAATCAAATCTTCTGCTTTTAAGTGATTTTATGCTCAAAATAGTAGCAATGATCAGTGCTCAGCACTCTTACAATTAATAGTGTTTCTTATTGCACATCTGGATTTAATGACTTTCATTTTGTTTAATTTCCCTGTTTAGCATCAGAACTGTGTGTGCCGCATGCAGTTTCAAGTGACCAGCTATCTTCAGAAAACCTCAGTGCAGCTGTGGGACAAAAGATCAGCTCCCCCAACAGGATTTTCTCAGACGAGCATAATTACGCTACTATTGTTGTTGGTTTCCCAGACCTTTTGGTAAATACTCAGCATTTTTATACAATGAAGTAATATGATCTCATTTATTCTGTAACCAGATAAGTACCTGTTTACCAAATGATGTGGAAAAATGAGTGTCAGTAAATGGCAAATTCATGTAGTGTACATCATTTTGTAAGGTAGTCTAATCTAGAGGGGTTTCAGTGGAGTTTGAAATAATAAGAAATTGGACAAGATAATGTCTAGCATAGCCAAAATTCTTTGTAGGTGAGTTCTGAATAGTGCTGGCTAGAGGGATATTTTCTAAATCACATGGTTTTATACATTTTTGGTTAAATATAACCACTGAGAAAAAGGGTATCGGTATCATTTTGGACTGTTCAGTGTGAATTTTTTGCTCAGCGTGCAGCAGCTGGCAAGACTCTAGATTTAAGCAAAAAGATACAGAAAATGGTCAGAAAACTACAGCTTTTTCACTTCCACTGTTTCAAAATGTAGTTAAGTGTAATTCCAGCATTTAATTGTGCTCACTCCTGTGATACAAATAGAAAAAGACCAGAAAAGAAAGTGAAACTTAAGAGTGTAATGACAAAAGCTGTTACAAGGAGGGGAGGTAAACACAGGAAAAATTAAAGCAGTATGTTTAATTCTTTGGATTTATTTATATTTACTACCTAGTGATACATGAAAAGGGTGGTGCTTATGGAATAAATAATTCCATGCCATGTTTGCTTAATAAATTGAGGCAAATTAGAAGATTTAACTGTTTAACAGACATCAATTCTGTGAAAGCCAAATGATTGAAGAAGATACTCTGAAATCCAAAATGATATAAAAGGTATGTTTTTCTCAGACATTCCTTGTCTTTGCAGTTAGCTTGTGAGTTTTACTTGGATTGGATTTATATTACCAGATCGACTACAGTAGCTTTTAATACTATTTATAATATTAATATAAATATGTGAGTTTGTTGATACAGAGGTGATCTTGAGGAGGGAGTACAATGCCAATGCTGGTAATGAAGCATTTTGCTCTCCCTGATTTAGACTGAGTCTAGATATTTTCTTATACATGTGAATGTATATTCACATTTTCTTTACATGTGAATGTCAAAGAGGGAGTGCTAATTGAATGTGAGGGTGGTGGGACAAAATTTCAGATTCGTTGTTTAGTGTTAATGGTGTAGGTGTTTAGTATGAACAGAGTATCTAAACTCTTATTCATAGTAGCAATGTTCAGCTGACCAAACACCAAGGTGTTCTTTAAGATTAGAGGATGTGTTCTCTAGGCTCTACTGGCTGTAGTGGGAGATGAAGCTCCTAGTTCACATGGGGCCACCTACACTGGTATCCTCAGCAGCTTTGCTGATAACACCAAGCTGTGTGGCTCGGTTGGTACGCTGGAGGGAAGGGATGCCATCCAGAGGGACCTGGACCCGCTTGTGAGCTGGGCTGATGCCAGCCTCATGAAGTTTAACCAAGCCAAGTGCAAGGTCCTACACCTGGGTTGGGGCAACCCCAGGCACAGCTACAGGCTGTGTGGAGAAGAGATTCCGAGCAGCCCTGAGGAGAAGGACTTGGGGTGTCAGTCAGTGAGAAACTGAACATGAGCCGGTTTCAATGT
>NW_009942407.1:49643-53569 GCF_000696875.1 Nestor notabilis | reverse complement strand
GGGCTCCCCCCCGTCCGGGCACGCAGCGCCTTGGAAGCACACGCTGCAAAGCAAAAATCCAGGGAAAAATGCACAGAAAACATCGTTTGTCCAGTTTGTTGTAACTTTGCAAGGAAATCAAAGAGTTGTTCAAGGTGTCCCTGCCCCCGGCAGCGGGGTAAAACTGGATGAGCTTTAAGGTCCTTTCCGACCTAAACTACTCTGTGATTCTATAAGTAACATCTTACATCATGCTCCTTCTTAGCTCCAGCATGACAAGGCTCACCTATGTCCGCTGCCGCACGCAGTCCTGCTGCCCCTGCCTCTTACTTATTTACGCTACTTGCCCTTCAACCAGATCCCTCCAGACTGGTGTTGGAGGAGAGGACCAGCACCTATACCCCAAATCCTGTTCAGCAAGCTGCAGCTTTTGTGCTCAGCTTTGCTGTCCAGGCCCACGGGCTCTGCAAATAACGCACAGCAGAAAGGACATGGACCCACAGGGGAACAAAGGGGACTATTGTATTTCTGAGGAGAAACTCCACTCCTTCAGCAAGGTTTAGGGTTACCACACAGTGACTGCCTATTCAGCTACTCCTCAGCTACCAAGCTCCACTTTTGTCACCTGTCCAAAGCCTCTGTTAGGGATGACTTTAAGCTGACAGAAGGGAAATTTAGATTAGATATAAAGAGGAAGCTCTTCCCTGTGAGGGTGCTGAGGCGCTGGCACAGGGTGCCCAGAGAAGCTGTGGCTGCCCCATCCCTGGCAGTGTTCAAGGCCAGGTTGGACACAGGGGCTTGGAGCAACCTGCTCTAGTGGAAGGTGTCCCTGCCCGGGGCAGGGGCTGGAGCTGGAGGAGCTTTAAGGTCCCTTCCGACACAAACCAGTCTCTGATTCTATGGTTCTATGAATAATACACAATCCATTGGGCAGACAAAAAAAGCAGCAGCACCAGAAACACAGCATGTGCAGACCACAGACCCCTGCGGGAGCTATCTCCCTGCGGACCCCCTCCTGCCCCTTCTGCTGCTGTCACCTCTGCTCTTTCCCCTAAATGCTGGTCATTGTCCTCCAGACATTGTCATCTCACCCCCTTTTTAGTAGTTTCCTGATAGATCTCAGCGCTATGGTCTGCACACAAATTGGTCAGGACTTGGGCTTCTCTGCTCCCTTTAATAAATCTTATCTCTTAAGTACCTGTCCTTAAGCAGTGACTGGGTTTACAGTGGGTGCCTGACCACATGGCCATGACTTTCATCCCTTAGAGCTACATTTCATTTGGACTAATGACAACCCCCTGTATTAACAAAAAAGAAGCACTACAACCATTGAGCAGCTTTTTATGCTCAAGCCCTAACCCAAATAACTACACAGCTTCCCCTCCTTTCAAGGCTCAAAGTCCAGGACTACACGCTGCATGTTTTAACTCCCTAATTTAATTTGTGCCATCAGCTTCACTTAGACTTATAAATGAGCTGGGAAGCTCCTGATGGAAAGAGAGATCAGCTGCTTCAGAAGATTGCTGTTGCTTCTTGGCACTTGACAACTAATGGGGGTTTCTGGATTCCCCAAAGTGTTTATATCCCTCAGTGAACACGTCGTGGATGGTCCTCAACAGCTGGCTCTTAGCATGCTATTTGAGTAACAAATGTCAATAACTTCCATAATAATTCCATTTCCAATTCACCATAACTTAAAATACTGTCATCTTAAACCTATGCATTTCATTTTCTGGCAAAAAAAAAATGTTTTGACATTAGGATGCATGATTTTAAGTCAGTCTTCAAATACACCATCATGACATTTCATGATCTAAAACCCTACTCAAATAATTTCCAGGAGTTCTTGCATCACGAGCCAAGGCAGTTCTCTTGGCCAAGTTTGAAACTGAGTACACTCTACATACAGAGAAACACCCAAGTGAAAGGACCTAGTAATCCTGCCCGTCGCTGTGATTGACAGAACACAAATCCATCAGCTAGAGCCGACTTGTCCAACACACTGTGTAGATGTTAATTTTGGCATCACTTATGCACTTTGGCCTGCATATTCCCTCTTAAAAATCACCCACTCCAACAGCTCTTCGGTTTGATTTAACGAACAGAGATAAGCTTGTCCCTCAGGACTAAAGCCCCTCCCCCCCCAGGCAATAAAATCCTGCTTCAGCAGTGGCACTGGATGGGAATCCACCTTCAACCAGATGTCTGCTGCTACCCAGACATTATTCTTCTGCCTTCTCACCCCACGCACAATTTCCCATGAGGTCACACAAGATCTCACTGCCAATGCCAGCACTTGATACAGAGAATGAGAACAGCCGAAGTTAGGCTGGTGAAGGTCAGAGGGTACATCAACACACACGCTCAGTGGAGCTGGGAGGGTTAAGCTTTCCCCGAGGGCACACTAGTCCATACATTTATCTCACAGCACTTCTGGTAGGTGGCTCAGAAGGCACTGGCTGACCGCAGCGTTGTCACTCAGGGTACGGTGCTGAACGAGATGGAAACTGGCAGCTCCTGAATTCCCGGGGTTTTGCACAGACTACAGAGTGATACAATATTTGCGTTGGACAAAGTCAGGAGTAATTCAGTTTAAGTCAGGAAGTTTCAGAGGATAAAAGGATTTCAATGGAAAAACTAGGTGCAGAGAGCCTACAGTTGTGTTTGCACAAGAGGCTTTTTGTATCTTTTGTTGACAAATGGTCACTGCTAAGTCATCATTTACACAAGCAGGCTCAACCCTGAACACACTTGTGCATGCAATTAATCCTCTTGACATCAACAAAGTCAGTCATGCAAGTTTCCAGGACTCCATCCTTGATGGTGGCTATTCCTAAGGACCTTGAGGCTCCCTTCAAAGGGGTTTTGTTTTACAAAGATGCAGGTGTGCGGCTCATTCTAGCTGTTGAACTTGATGGAACAAATTCCTGCCTTGCATTCCATAGTATGACAGCTGAATTAGTCCGATAGCACTGATTTCTAAGGGCAGCCATGAAAAACAATTCTGTAGCTCTCATATCTGTATCCCCTACTTGTGTTCAAGCCACCAAGCATCAGGACTCGTCTAATGGAAGTAAACCTTTTGGTCTCAACAGCTTGATTAGCAGGTCCTGTGTTTTGTAATAGCCCTGCCTCAGCTGTGAAAACCACATTCCCTGGGGAGCTAACCTTCCAGGCTCCATAGGAGTCCTAATTCAGCCCCAGACCGTCTGCCCACTCACTCTGAAACCACGCACAGGGCCCAGAGGAGCACATTGCCACATACCTGCTGGCTTCCCCTGTGCTGGCTGGCACTTTCTCAAAGGAGGCAGGAACAGGAGGTGCCGGCATACATTCAGCTCAGATTAGACAGAACCCAGTGCTGGGGACTTAAGGTTGGGGTTTTTTTATGATTATCATTAATAATAAATATATCACATCTGCTTGAGAGCAATGAGCAATCCTGGATCACTTTGATAGCCATACAGGCCACAACAGTCTCTTTGTTCACATCAAAAGGAGAAGAGAGCTGTGGGTATATCATAGGCTGGGTCAATTGTTCGGGATGTTTCCAGTACTCCTGATAACTTCTGGCAGCACAGGATACTCGCCTCAACAGCTTTTTAAGTAGATCTCTAGTTGAGGTTGGAAGGATAAACACTTGGAGATCAGAACAGACTAAAACAAGCGTTATGTCCTACTTATCTAGGAAGCAACACTGGTTTGTGCTCTGCACGGGTCTGTGAGCAAGATCTGCCAATTTCTTACCTTCTTCTCCAGGGCTGTTTTTTCTCTTCCCTTGCAAAAGCATCCCTTACCTTGCCAGCAAGAGCAGCTCCTCCGTGCTTGGAACTGCTGTGCCTACCACTCCCAGTGCCAGGGCTCTGAGGGGACCCAGTGGTGCTGGGGCCAAGGACAGTAGCAGCAGCAGCCACAGAAAAGGCCGGCACGCCGGCCGGGGGGCCGTA
>NW_009942407.1:43601-49623 GCF_000696875.1 Nestor notabilis | reverse complement strand
AGCGCTGCTCGGGGGCCCTCTGCTGGAAACCTGTCCCCCCCCCCCAGCCCCAGGCACCCCAAAACCAGTGACCTGCTTACCCCCAGGAGAAGAAATCCCAGCTCCAGCACCCCCTCCTGAGTGGGGCGGGTGGCTGATGGCCCCTTGGCAGCAAGCAAGCTGGGCTTCCTGCGGGATGAGCAGCAGAGAAAGCCGATTTCCGACGCCCGAAGCTGCGTCCTGCTTGGTGCTGGAGGGTGGGAAGCCAAAGCAGGCAGCGGTCAAAGATCCAAAAACACGGGCTTTGTTAAAAGAAAGAGAGTATTTGTTTATCCACCCACAAAACCATCAGAGCATAGGATGCTGCAACATTCGCTTCCGCCACCTACAACTGTTGGGATACTGAAACAACAAATACTCACCCCCTCTAGAACAAGGAGAGGGCTGAGGAAGAGCAGGGCAGCCAAGCCAGCTGAAGCATGTCTGTGCTTTGAAACACATGCCCTCTTCTCCGCTTCAGAGTGAGTCCATGCAGAAAGCAGGTCAGAAAGGACGCAGGTTTTTGCACATCTCAGGACAGCAGGGGAATGACAGGGCTCAAGTCACCCTCCCTTAGCACAAGGATAATGGTAGCTACATGAGAATGTGGTACAGAACTGGAAGCACTTCTGTGCTCTGAGACAGCTATGGGTGGAGTGCTAATGAGAGGAGCAGTCCTCATTACAGGAGGACTTATTCTTTTCCCAGTTTCTCCCCCAGCTGTGATTTAGAAGAGTTTCTTCCTCTTCCTCATTCCTCAGCTATTGGTATCCTTGGCCAGAAAAAGACAAAGAAAGCTCAGAGGCATGGGCCAGCGTGTTCTCCAGTCTTTTCTATAGCACCTGTACTGTGGTCCAGATGGATTCTTCTGAACACCAAATCCTTACAAAGAATTAACCATTAACAATTTGACTTCGTAAAATTCCTCCTCACTGTGCACCAGCTCAGGAAATCTTCTAATACTTTATCAGTGACTGGAAGGACATGAAGAAATCTCACCCGCTGCCAGTGTAAGGCCAAGTCTACCACCGTAACCAGAGTAGACTAAACTTGCAACTTACTGTCAGAAATCAGCAAGAAAACAGAAATCAACCCCCTCAGTGAGCCTTCTTATCCTCTGGTTGAAGATATCTTCCAACAAGCAGATGGTGATAGGCATCAAGATAAGGCAGCTCTGAAAGAGAACTTTCCTTCTGATGCAGTGGTTTGCAAGACAGCTCCAGGCTTAATGAAGGGATTAAATTCTAACAGCTTTCCAGCTGGTAACATCCAAGATCAGATATTGCTGTCTCCTTCAACAGGTGCCCTATATCTGACAGCCTCCAGCCAGATGAAGTGTTCTGTGGTCTAAATATTTATAGAAAGTGCCTTTGATAAACACATTTGCATCTCAACAACCATGAAGTCAAGATAAAGGTGGCTCTCTCTTACTCTAAAGGCACCATCAGCGACAGAGGTACTGTATCGGTACATGACCGACTTCTCTACCTGTTCCAATCAAAGATACACCTGAGTGTCCTTCTTGGGTGATGCCTTGTGATAGAGATCCGAAGGAAAAGAAATAAAAAAAAGCTATAAAACTATCACAACAGAAACCTACATGGTAAAGTCCACAGAGATCTATATTGCTTAGCTCCAGACAATTAATCATTAATTCACTTCCTGTATTCTTTAGGTTATTGTTCTTGGAACATTGTTTTTCCCTTACTTAGCTAATTTAAACAAGAGATATTTATCTAAATGGTTCTTCTTCTTCTGTTCATTACAGTTCTTTGCCTTTAACCATTTTCCTACTGCAATCATGCAGACTCTTTATTCCCACTGAACAATAGTGTTTCCATCGATTAGATTTTGAAGTGTTGCCATTCTCTGTTCTGGGTCATCAGAAAAGATTGCTTTTCTATGCAAATAATTAAACGGCAACATGGTCAGTCACTGCTTTGGATTGTCACATCTCTTGCTCTTTTGTATAAAAGTGTCCTAAACAAAACATTTCAAAACAAACATTGGCAGGCCACACTTCACCAGAAATTTGTGCTCCATGAATAAAGGCTTGAGGACATGATGATTATTGGTAATTCCAACAGAAACAGATCTTTTCATAGCAAATAACAATTGCCCAGGAGCACAAGTAACCCCAGAAGATCTTTGGCAGTTTAGGACAGGCTATAGAGAGCAAAGTGTCTGTGAAAGTGAAACTGGATCAATGTGTTGTCCCAGCCAAAACAAGGCCAAAAAGGACAAAAAAGAAAAACCACACCAACATACAGAATGGTTTATTCTTTTCCACTCAGAGATTTTGAACAGTCCCAGATGAGCAGTAACCCCAGCCCTTAGGGATTCAGCATAAAGCAAGCGAGAAGCAACCGGAGCTGAAATCACACAAAGGCAACATGCTTTTATCTGAAGATGTGTGGATAGATACTTTTCAGTATGAAAGTGAGTGAGTCCAGAGGAGGCCATGGAGATGCTCCAAGGGCTGGAGCACTCTGCTATGGAGACAAGCTGGGAGAGCTGGGCTTGTTCAGCCTGGAGAAGAGAAGGCTCCGGGGAGACCCGAGAGGAGCTTCCAGAGCATAAAGGGGCTGACAAGAAATTTGGAGAGGGGCTTTCTACGAGGGCCTGTAGTGGTAGGACAAGGGGGAATGGCTTTAAACCGACAGAGATTTAGATTCACTATTACGAGTAAGTTACTCCTGGGCACAGGGTGCCCAGAGCAGCTGTGGCTGCCCCATCCCTGGCAGTGTTCAAGGCCGGGTTGGACACAGGGGCTTGGAGCAACCTGCTCTAGTGGAAGGTGTCCCTGCCTGTGGCAGGGGCTTGGAACTGGATGAGCTTTAAGGTTCCTTCCAACCCAAAGCAGTTTGTGATTCTGTAAGGCCTTCCCCAGCCAACCTGGTCAGACATCCTGATCAGTGTTCCCAATGCTCAGTGGTATTCAAGCTGCACCCTATATGTAAGGCAATGCCAGGAAGTTCAGAGGAACTGCATCAAGGAGAAATCCACCCACAAGACCTGTTGCTAAACCACTTATTTAAATACCTCTCACAGTTACCTCCACCAGCAGTCCCTAAAGAAGGCCACAGCTAACAGCCCACATGAGAGCACACCCTGATCTCCTCTCTGCAGGAAGGAGGCACTTTGTTGAGCAGAAGTTGAAGCGTGAGGACTCTGTGGTGCTCTGCAAGCACTGCTAAAGGCAGGCAGTGGAGCTTTGTGGTGAAGCTCCTCAGAAGCACTAACCTGCAGAAAGGTTTTAGGATATCAGGCCAGATGAAGCGTGCAATTGGCCTCAGCTTCTACAGGCTTCCAGTAAGCAAAACAAATTCAAGGCACATCAACTTAAGACTAATAGAAATTAAGGCGCTGTATGAAGTAAAAATGTGCAGAAACAATATCTTCTGTCTTAAAAACTAATAAACTCAGGCTTCACCTCAACATTTACGTAGCAGCAGGAGACGACTGTCTTGAGATAACATCCTGTTCTGTGTGCTTTGCAGGACTCGGGGCATGACAAAGTATTGACAGATCGGAAGGGACAGCATGTTCTGGTGGAGCATTTTAAGATAATAGTAGTACTGTCAAAGGGCAAGCTTTCATTTGATGCTTCCACAACACCAGAATAAAATATTTCCCTTGGAGAACCTCACATATAGTTTCATTAATACAAACATAAGAGGATTATGTCCATCCCTTGAACTTTTCACCTGTGTTTTCCCCCCACACTCATGGTCAGATCTCAAAGCTCCCATCCTTCCTCCCCAAAAGGGAGGACATCCTGAAGGCACCTAACAGGTCTTCCTCTAAGACTGACGCATTTGCTTACAAAGCTATTAGAGGAGCAGCAAAGAGTTACCTTCCAGGCTGTGGTTTTCTCTTCATTATTAGCCTTGCATTTGGTGGCCAAATGCAGGCCAGGGCACTAATATACCTTGTTTCTCTACATGTCCAAGCACTGGTGGTATTTCTAGGCCTACTGGGCAACTATTCCAGGTGCCACCTCTGCCCTACAAGTAGGATGAGCTCAACCTCTTTTTCCCCCAAAATGTATTAACATTTAACAAATATTACGGTGAGATCACTCAGAACAACAGCTTTTGGTTGGTTCTTTCTACTTTGCTGCCTATCTTGTTTTATGAGGTTAAATTCCAGCTTCCTTCTCACATCAAGACTTCTTACTGAGCTGTTGGGGAGATTCCAAGGGATATTAATTGTTGTTTGAAATCACTTCAAAGAACCTTCCCTTTCCCACCCCCCTTGTATTAATAGCCGGAATGAGGAAATTGGTTTGGATTTCATACTTCCATCTGCTCCCCAAGTCTTTGTGTGTTTCAAAAACCCATCTTCAACCAAGCCTGTTTCTATTAAAAGGCTCCTCCTCGGCACAACGCTCACACCCATTCCTTCCCACTTCCACACGTATCTATCGCCCCGCGTTCCAACTGGCAGCCAGAGGTGCCAGAAATAACCGCAAGAAAGGCTGCCATGGAATCTCCAGCCAAGTTCTGAAAATCCAGGCTCTTTACACAAGCATCTATGCTTAGAGTACTTCAGCTGCAGTCACCCTGAACTCAGTCTTATAAGGTCTGTGTATCACAGATTAAATGTAAAACAATTTAAACCCAACTACTTTTTTTCCTTTTCATCAAAACGTGGAGGATAAGTAACAGTTGTTCTACAAGCCTGGTAGCCCTTACTTGTAGCACTCTGCTGATGTCCCTGCCCCACTGGTACCAGCCTGTAGCTGGGTTTCATTCTTAAGTGGGTGCCCCCCTCGTCCGTTCAAAGTCTATGCTACAGTGATTTTGCAAACTGGGTCATAATGCAATTAGTACATTCCCATGCTTTGGGGTGGGGAAAGAGAATAAAAGGAGAAAGAATGGCAAGAGCAATGCTGTTGGCTGTAAGCCAGCATTCTGCTTCTCGCATTCTCACCTGGGCCGCAGCCTTGAGCAGCCCAGAGCGCTCCCACAGCGAGTTCTTGTTTCCCAGCAAGGGCGTTGGTGAAGAGCATGCTCTGTGCTAGGGCAGGCTCTCCTGGCCAGACCCAGACCTCTGTGCTGGAGTATGGGAACAGGCACAAGCTGCAGCTGATGACAGGGAAAGACCCAGAGCACAGGGCAGCAGCTCCCACAGGGAACAAGCCAGGTAGTCACTGGTAGTTCTTGGTCTCACAGGGGAAAGCTGTGTCAGCCAGCTCGGATCTCCTGAGCTCTCCTCCAGCTTCACTTTACCTGTGGTGTGATAAATCCCAGTGCTTTGGTTCTCCCACTCCATTGAAAAGCATTTGCTAGTCCTTCTTGGGCCTTCTTGAATTTTCTTTGAGTTTTGACTGTGCATTTTGCCTTCTTGTACTTGCAAATTGTATTACTTTTTCAGAGATATGAACAGACTACCTGAATTTTTCCTGTCACCCATAAGTCTGCACAAACCCAACTCTTCATTTACTTATTACAAGCAATCAGCTTTACTAGAGGCATCTGCTTTTTGGTGTCATCGTCTACTACTTTGGCTGACAAAGCCTAAACTCTGCCTTCACGTGTAAACATTTTCCCCAGGAGAAGGAAAATATTTGCTGTGTGTTTAGACATGCCCTTATTATTGTCACACTTAGAACACGATCTATCATACTTGAGCAAATTGCAGATCTTCAGCATGCAGATGATGGCATGTTTAGGAGGGTTTCCAGTATGGAAAAGGGAATGACTCAAAGACTTATTTATTCCACATCTTCCTAACTAGGTCTCTCTGAGAAACACAGAGCCTATTATACGCATGTCCTGCCTTCCTCCGTCTCTCATTGTTTCTCATGTGCACAGTTATCACAAACCAATTCCCTTTGCTGCTCTGCTCCCTGGCTTTGTTTTGCACAATTCTCAGAATATCAGTTCCTACTCTGCAGCATTTGCTGGCTCTGCTCCCAGTTAATAATTGCAGGTTGGAGTTGGGTAGTTATGGCTGCAGATTAGGGCTGAAAAACATTTAACAGTTTCAGAGAGATCCA
>NW_009942407.1:41401-43570 GCF_000696875.1 Nestor notabilis | reverse complement strand
TTCCCTAGCATCGAGCACGGTTTATCATGCTATCACAACGTTCCAGGGAGATGTTATGCCCTTTATCTTAATGATTTAAAGAGATCAAAAAGTTGGCTCAGCAAGAGCGTTTGCCACTGACAACAAACCACAAGCCTGATGTTATCCACGAAGTAACTGCAATATGCTAGCACAGGCTAGACAGATTGTACACAGGATAAAACAAATGAATTTTCATGAAATCACTCTGTAATCATCCACATAGCATTAATTGAGCAAGCAATAACACAAGGCAAAATGGACAGGTTTCCACTGGACACCTGTACTCCTTCAAACATGTTACGAAGCACAGATTTCACACACACTTGAGAAAGCCAAGAGTTTGCTTTCAGAGGACTCTCCTAGGACAGTCCAGGAAGCTCTCCTGCGTTACAGTAACAGGACCTGGTGCTAAAGATCTCACACCTGAACAAAGTCTTACACTGGTCTTGTCCTGTATCAACAGGAAGAACTCCGTAAAGTCAGTCACGGAGGGAAAAGGAAGTCTTAGGTTTTCAGACTAGAAGTCAGTGTATCCCTCCCAAATGATTCTGCCTGTTGGCATCCAGTCCCAAATAAGGCTGTCCAGACCTACCTCCAGTCCATCCACAGATCCAGCTGCTCCATCGGGTTCCTCTAGCAGGAGGAGAAAGAGCAGTTCACAGCAGCTCACCCTCCACATCTG
This sequence comes from Nestor notabilis, assembly GCF_000696875.1. Lineage (NCBI taxonomy): Eukaryota > Metazoa > Chordata > Aves > Psittaciformes > Psittacidae > Nestor > Nestor notabilis. Next base: position 42,867 of record NW_009942407.1, on the reverse strand, counting down.
CTTCAGTCCAAGAAGAGAGGCATAGCCCAGAAAACATTGTCCGAGCTTGGAGGAATACTTTTTAACTCCAGGTCTGTTATGACATTTACTGTGGCTCCCTTCTTCCCTCCCCTCTGCCCCCCCAGTGAAAGGGATCAAAATAGTTCCCTCCTGTGACATTTTGCTTCACTTGACCGATGGACTGTGGGAGCGTCTCCACTGAAGCAGGTGAAAGCCAAGCAAGAGCCGCAATGTCAGGTCAGGGTGTGTGCAGAAGCAGGGGTGACACTGCTAAAACCTAAACTTATCTGCTGCTGGAAAAGAAGGCAGGGGGTCCCCTCTTTGGAATTCCCCATAGGAATATCCCACTACTACAAGTTTGCTTTGCATGTGCCTTAGGTGTAAGCTGAGCCCTACACCTAGTGCCTCTGTAACTAATATGTGTCAGCTATCTGTCTGTGGTCCAAACTGCCCATTTTCGGGCTGACAGAGCTACTCTGGCCTCCCCCTTTACCCCACTCACCTCACGTAATCCCTTCCCTCATCTGTTTCTCCTGGCAACAGGGTCCCTCAACAAGCCAGCTACGTTTACTTCTACCTAAGCCCTCACTCATACTCCTCCTGTAGGATTCCACCACCTTACAGTAGCATGCATGCAGACACATGAGGACACAGAACACAATCACAGTCACCTTCAGGCTACCACGAAGCATAAGCAATAATGAATATTGCCATGCTGAGGGGGCAGAACTGTGTCCAGCTCCAGATGAAGACCAGATCACGACCAAGAGGCAAGCAAGAGAACAGCCCCCTTGTATCTTGGTGTACATAAACATTGAGGCCATTGGCAACATCTGAACGATGCTGGACAGTGCTCCTCCTCCCCTGTATCCCTTCGCTTACTCTTCAGGACACCTATCATAGAATCACAGACTGGTCTGGGTGGGAAGGGACTTTAAAGCTACAACCCCCTGCCACTGGCAGAGACACCTTCCACTAGAGCAGGTTGCTCCAAGCCCCTGTGTCCAACCTGGCCTTGAACACTGCCAGGGATGGGGCAGCCACAGCTTCTCTGGGCACCCTGTGCCAGTGCCTCAGCACCCTCACAGGGAAGAACTTCTTAATGTCTAATCTGCATCTGTCTTCTTTGAGTTCAAAGCCTGTTTCTGTACCCAAAGGCAAGAACTCAACACCTCACTCGAAGTGCAAGATGTGCCTCCACAAAAATTGGATCACAGGCACTAAAACGGGTAAAATTTTCCAAGTATATTAACTCGCCACAGAAAACTCTCTCAGCACACAGAGTACACTACTTCCAGTTCTACCTAAATCCATCACATACTTAGCAGTTACTTCTCCTGGCAGACAACAGAACACATGTGTCTTCCTCTTCAAGGCAAGTCTATGAGATAAAATAGAAAACTCAACAGCTGTTCCCAAGGAAATCCCTTCTCCTCTCCAGCTTGGACCCTGCAAGTCCTTCTGGA
>NW_009942407.1:27913-41370 GCF_000696875.1 Nestor notabilis | reverse complement strand
AGCAGAAATCAGCTCAGCTCATGCATGGCTGAAGTATTTTTTTGTTTCTCTCTATTTTTTTGGAAGCTGTTGAAGCAAGCGTAGCTGTGGTAACACCACCTTGGACATTATTGTGCAGAACTTCCCAGCACCCTGCTTGGGCTGAGAGCCTGCTGTGCTCTACAAAGACAGACTCAGAGACAGCCTCTGCTCCCAAATGATCAGTAATGAAGTGGAGCAGAGGTGCTATCTATCATCTGTGATTTACAGACAGATGTACATCTGCCATCCACAGCATGGGGGGAACAAAACCAGCTTTAGCCCCATACACATTTTCTTCTCATCCCAAGGTACCTCCAGGTGAGCTCATTATTAACCTCCAGTCAAGCCTCAGAAGATATTTCCCTTCCATAATTCACTCTTCATAACACTTACTTTTCATGCTATTTGCTAGGACTTTGGGAAACAAGTTTTAAAACTAAAAAACTTTTTTGAAGTAAAGTAAGTGATACAAATGACATTCTGAGCAGCACGTTAACTGTGCAGTGCAGAGAACTTTGCCAGGTTTTTGCCCTTCGAGGAGGTTTCTCCCAACCACATGGCTACCTCTTTCCACTTGAAGCTCTCCAAGTAAACTTCAAACGTAAGAGTCAAGCCTGGCGCTGGGAAGCACTGCAGCAGAACAGGAACTCCACAGCCACACAGTACAAAGCACCCAACTGCAAAAGCTCATCCTACTGATGCAAGATTTTCATCATTTTATGGAACAAGGTTTATGACTGCCTCGATATCATCTGTTCTGCCACAGCCAGTTCAGCTATGGTGTGCTCTAACGTGTTCTGGGGTATGAAAAAGAAACTCAGCTGTGATTTCATACCTGGTCCAAATGAAGTCGGTGCTGCCAAATTGTCAGATAAGATACAAGTCTAATGCATCTGAATACATAAGCACAGCCTGATAACTAGCCTCTCGGGTTATTCTGTTGGGTGTTTGTCCTTTGGAAAGCTGAAATGGCACCCTTACATTAACTTGTACTTAGAAACAAAGCCAAAGTGATACTGCTACCAACCCATGAACACTTAATGAAGACCTGAATTGTGTTCAATTTGAATGTACAAGAAAGAAGAATGAAAAAACATAGAACACCACAGCAGAGCATACAGCAGTTCTCTCTCCTTTAAGGCATAACACTTTGTAAGGACTTAAGTACACTGGAAGGAACTTACAGTAGATGTCATTAAAACGCTGTTTGGAAGGAGTGATATTCCAAGTTCAGTGTGCGGCCATCACAGAAACCAAGAGAATTTCAAATTCTTCAGCTCCATGGAAATTAATACCAGGTAGGGGAGGGTGCTTTGAAACAAAGCAAGCTATTTTTAACTGTGTATTAAAGTGTACATTTCTGGCTTCTGCAGCTAGCATGGTTTTAACACAAGTAACGGGGCATACTAAAGTGCACAGAGACACTGGATGCTCAAGGACTCTGCCTTTAAAGATAAATTGCAGAAGGAGGCACAAAGCTTAAGTGAAAGCGAATTCTTTCTCCCAAGACCCTGCTTTGCAACCCAGGACACACAAACCCTGCCCCTGCTGCAGCAGGGCACATGCCAAGTGCCAGGAAATAGAATCATAGAATCAACTGGATTGGAAAAGACCTTTAAGATCATAAAGTCCAACCATTACCCTAGGACTGCCAAAGCCATCACTAAACCATGCTACTAAGGGAATAAGTGTAAAGCTGCGTCAGGAATACACTCCAGAGGAGTCAGCACCTCTTGGTGACACATCTTGATGACAAGATGTGCTTGAAAGTCAAAGTGGAACTGCTGACATAGCGGTGCATCTGCTCTGCCTTTGGTAAAATTAAGACACTGCTACCAGTTTCTCTTTCTTACCTACAAGTGACAGGAAGAGAAGCAGAATCAAGTACTCCAGAGATGCACAACTAGGCTCCCCCAGCTTGACTGCCTATGTTCAGCAGCAGCACATGCCAGCAAAAGTCACCCTCAGACTCTCTCTTGGTTCTTCCCATTTGGGAATTGCTTCTTTCTGGTCCTTTAAACATCAGCAGTCCATCACTCCATCTTGTAGAGATGCCAAAAGACCGGGTATGGAGCGGGTCATTCCCACCCAGAGGCCTGCCCAGTCCCTATGACCAAGCAACAGTCACCTCTAGAGTCCAGCCTTTGTGCCCAGTTCTGTGCTAGTTTCTCCAGGAAAGGAGGAAAGAAGCTCTTCGGGAAGAAGCAGTCGGCACCAGCCCATCTTGCCAAGCCTCTAGACACCCTACCGGAGGGCTTCTGACCTCTCTCACAGAACTACACTGCTCAGGCTAGCTCCATCCCAATCTATTAGCTTTTGCCATGTGTCAGTATTGCCCCTAAATCCCTACATGAGGAAGCAGTGCATTCTTTTGGAAAAGACACAGTTCATCCGCAAACGTATTTAATTTGAGGTGTTTCAGAAAGAAAAAAAGTGCCTATTTCATCCACTGCAACTGCTGAAGTAGCATTGAGAATCTCTAAAATGCACTATTACACCCACATGTTATAAACTTACTAGTTCATATATAACCTGTCTACAAGTTTCTAGACTTGTCCTGTGCTCTTGCTGAACATATTTTATTCATCTGATTTTTTTGGTCAGTATTAAGGGAAGGCTTGTCAAGAGCTCAAAGAGGACCTATCATTGCTGCTGGATCAGAGGCATGTAATTTAAAGTGACTTTGAAGGATGCAGAGTTAGGCTATTAGAGATGACTTGGAGGCCCCCACTGAGTCCCACCACAGCAGTGAAGAAGATATGAAGGAAGCAAGAAGATACGAGGGAAGCAATCGGGAGAACACTGGTATGTAAGGCCCCCAAAATAAACACTGTTGAGAAAAAGAGGGGAAAATGGTGTTCAAAGAAATGGACAGAAGAACAACTATACTCTAAGTCATAGCTTCTGCTTGCCCAAGGAGGATACTTGTCCCAACCCTTCAGAAAAAACAAAATCCCTTTTCAGCTCTGGGGCTTGCTCTAGTTCCCATTAGGGTCAGGCATCCGCAGCTTGTATTTATAGAAGTGGGTTGTCCTGGCTGCACTGGCTCTGTATGACATTGCACATACAGCTGCCCTCTGCTTCCCTTATCTCCAGTTACACGCAGGCACTGCAACGTGATGCACCAAGAACAGCCCTCAGCCCAGTGAGCACACTGCCAGCATGCCCAATTAGTCCTCTGCCAATTAGTCCTCTGCCATCGTGCCTGGTGATGACACAAGTGTCGTGTCACAGGGGACGGCAAAGGCGGCTGCAGCACTTGTCTGGAATGGAAAGGATGCGCAATTTGTTCGTGAGGATGCCACTGTCCCACTAAATGGCCTGAGCAATAGCATTTTGTTGCATATGGCCTGAATTTCTCTGTCTGTAGAAGCAGGATAAAGATTATGAACTCCTTTTCTAAGGCAATTTGAGAAGCGTAGAAGAAAGGAATTCGTGTGTTGTGTTGTTAATCTCAAGGAAGTACAGAAATCTGCCCCTCTCAGCTGTTTTGCCAGTGGGACCATGATTCCACTCAGAGGCCTTGACTTGCATTTCAGATGACACCACTGACCTGCCCAGAAACCCCAGTGAAGTTTCTTTAACTCCTCTATGCTTTAATTTCCACGTGCAAGAAACAAGAAGAACTTCCTTCTTGGTGAGTCTGAAAACTAAAGAATGTCAAAGAGACCCTGGAGTGGAGGGGGAATATTCCCAGCTATGTGCTCCAGTTGCTCTGTAACAAAAGCTGTGCATGGCCCTATAGGTGCAGGTTTACTTTTCCTCCTTGCCTTGTTTTAGAACGCTTGAAGAGTCTAAGGTGTGGAGTAGTAAACAAAATTAAAAACTCGGGATTATTTCTTTTTAAAGTAACTTTGAAAAGCTGAAAGCAAAAAGCATATTTGTCAGCATATTATTGTCACTACAGATCTTAAACAAGCTATAGCAGACAGCAGATAAAACCGACCTGACAAGCCTAATGCATCAAGTTAAAAATAGCAAAACTCAGGCTTTGAAAACCTTTGAGCTTGCTTTTTCGAGAGGAAGAGGAAGGCATCATTTCAAAGCAATCAGCTATGCTGACAGGGCACAAGTATCCAAGAAAAATCTTGTACCGCCTGAAAGGACTTACTAATTTTTATGACTCTTCTGGGATTTCTATTTATCCATTGCTGTTCATTCTCCTGAAACACGCAAACCATACACTAAGTGCAACAACAACAAGCCATCCAGTTACATACTTATGAGATCATTTTTTACAGCACTTTCTTTGTGATCGGGAGATTAACAGACAGAAGAGACACAGGAGACTTCAACAGTTCATGATAACCAGTGTGTCATGTCTAAACCCTGCCTCTCGCAGGCTCCCACCACTCACTGCTGTGGCTGTTGTTACAGGAGGTGCATAATAATGACGCTGAGTAAGCACGTCATTTTGTGAGACCTTTTTACATGACAGTTTTCAAAGACCTGCTTCGAATTCAGGACATAGAATGGCAGTCTGAAATGGTTCATGCTCCTGTGCGACCGGGAATTTGGTCAGAAATTCCTGCTTTGTTACCTCCTTCGTCAAGTTTCCAATATCAGCAGGGTACTTACACATCCGTGTGTTTCAACACAGCTTTGTAGGAGGGCATTATGGTTTCAGTACCGTATCTACATGCTCCCTGCTGCAGGGACAGGAGGCATTTTGTGTTTCGGTTGTAAAGCAGCACCAAACTCACAGACTGCGCATATCATTCCCTTAAACCAAAGAGGCATCACCAACATTCAGACTAAATCATCACCACACACCAAACCCTACTTAAACACCTCTCAATTGAGATCCCTAGTTCAGCAGAGCTTTGCTACCAAATATGAGAAGCCAAAACTCAAGGTCTAAGGGTTACTAAGGTAGTAGTATCTTTCCACCAGTGTCATCCATCTTATTCCATTGTCCCTTCACCACAACCAAACTGATCAACCATACTTTGTTCTCTTCCCCCTGCTACTAGCACAAAAGTGAGATAAAAAAGAAGCCCAGATCCTATTAGTTTCCTGCAAGAAATTCCCTCTTTCCAGTTCTTAGAGCCTTGCTGCAAAACTGGAGCAGAAAGATCCCATTGGATTCCCCAGGCTGTCTGAGATAAACCATTTAAGAGGTCCTGAGCACTGGAGATGGAGGGATGGGGGGGAGGAGAATACAGCCATGAAAATAACGCTACCTCCTAGGCTGTAAATTATTAGCCAGTCTCCCATCTTCCACGTATCCCATCCATATCAAGTTCCTGTGGTGACCCTATCTATCCTTACTGGTATCCTATTTTTTCCATATCCTTCAGATTTATTGCAGGAGTTGCTGCAGGATCTAATTAAAAGCAATTATAATTAGCTCTGTAGTATTTCTTCTCACGCTTGAGCGTGAGTAATCAACTGAAGACGCCAAAACTCAAAACATAAGGGAATTTAGCTGTGATGCGAAGACATAAAAAGGCTGGTTACTCTCTGAGCTGGCACTCAGTTGTCACAGCTGCAGAACTGTCACTGGAACATTGTAAAATGTTACGTACCACAAACGTCACTGGCTGAAGTAGCCCAACTTCACAAAATAGGTTTCATCTTTCTGAAGCCAAGGAGCTTGACCACCGCTGCTTCATTATTAGAAGGTCACCTGAAACAAGAGCTCTAAAATGGTCTCTGCTGTTCTTTTTAACGGGAGCTTTCTCCTCCTCCCTGTATTGAAAAGCAGTGAAGTCTAACTCAGTTTAGTAAGCACCATCTCCAAGTGAGCAAAATAAGTGGGGGAATTCATTTCTCCTGAAATCACTTGAAATTCTTTGCTAACTCAGACAAGAACCACATGGAAAAATCTGCCAAAGCCTTTTCTCACTGATCAACCCAAGAGCTGAGATTACTCCCTCTCACTTCAGTTTGAGTGGCCACACATTCTCAGTGGTGATTCAGCGGCTTGCTGGGAAACCCTCCCTCCTCTGCAGCCTGCCAGACTCTCTGCTTGTTGCCCCTGAGAACTCAGTACAAAGCTAATCTATTTACCAAAGCACTTCCCCAGTGGGGGATGGAGTAAGGTGTGCCTGGAAGAAGAAGAATAGGCAAGGAGGGAGTGCTGCTGCAGGCATGAGTGGTTTATCTTGTTTCATCTCTTCTGCTAAGGGAAGACAAGAATGGACATAATAAATCTGCATAATCACATTGAAGAAACAAAGAACTGCGAGGAGTTGGGTGATTTGAGAAGTGAAGACAACTCTGTTGTTACCTGGCTGCTCTGAGACAGTGAAAGATTCGCATTATAAAAAGCAGTTGTCACAGAGAGTGGTCATCTTTTGAAGATGAAGAAGCATTTACCTAAACCTTGACATGGAATAAAGTAAGGAAAAAAATCCAAAATGAGAAAAATTCCCTTTTTTTTTTGTGGAAATATTTCCTGAGGAAGCTCTCCAGACTCCTTTGTGTGGGAAGAAGACGAAATCCTTCTATGATACCATGGGATCACAAAAAGAAGTGCCATGTGTGGAGATTCCTTCAAGAACTTTTGCCAGTGCCCTAGGATGTCTAGGGTGCTGAGGCGCTGGCACAGGGTGCCCAGAGAAGCTGTGGCTGCCCCATCCCTGGCAGTGTTCAAGACCAGGTTGGACACAGGGGCTTGGAGCAACCTGCTCTAGTGGGAGGTGTCCTTGCCCATGGCAGGTGGTTGGAACTGGATGAGCTTTAAGGTCCCTTCCAACCCAGACCATTCTATGATTCTATGGTTCTGTCCTGCCTATGTGGTTTTAATGCTGTGTCGTCCTTTCTTCTCCATCACCAAGGTTCTGGATCTGCCTCCGGTTTGCTCTTTAGCAAATGGCATCTCTGAGACTGTTCTCCAGCCTCAGATCTCTGCCCATGCCACAATTACTTCCAGCCCTTACCTATATACATTACTTGATCTCTTTGATGAGTTATGCAATGTTTATCCACCATTTGATCTTCTCTGATTGTAGCATAGCAACAGACAATAGTTTACTGTGGATATTGTGTGAGCATTCTCCATCAGAACACATCCAAGAGTCCTGCTGCTTTCTTGGGTAATGTTACACTCTTTGGAACAATAACACTAATCAACAAGTTATCTTAATTTTATGTTAAAATTAGAGCAGTATGACATTATTTATTTCAAGTCCACTGGTTTTACCAAATACCAGGAAGCTGTGAGAATGTGGCACAAGCATTGCAACCCACAGAATTTCATCAATGGGTTTCATGCAATGCCCTTTGCAAATATGGGCAGTTGGAACAGAAATCACTACACAGCAACCACACAAAGTAAAACCTAAATGTGCTCTCCCTATTCCTTTGTCTCAACACAACTGTACAAGGAAGACCTAAAACCTTTAGATTTGCATTCAGAAGAGCTCCTCTGAGCCATAAAAAAAAAATGTTCACAGACACCCCCCACAAAGTACTACAAGACGACATAAACCATCTTGGACATGGCCTGGAGCAAGCTGGTGGTGGTGTCCCTATCCATGGGACAGGACAAGGGAGATTGGCTTTAACCTGACAGAGGAGAGATTTAGGTGAGATGTAAGGAAACTGTTCTTCCCCGTGAGGGTGCTGAGGCGCTGGCACAGGGTGCCCAGAGAAGCTGTGGCTGCCCCATCCTTGGCAGTCTTCTGGTTGGATGGGGCTTTAAGCAACCTGCTCTAGTGAAAGGTGTCCCTGCCCATGGCAGGGGGTTGGAACTAGATGACCTTAAGGTCCTTTCCAACCCAAACCATTCTGTGATTCTATGATTGTACCTAAATAACTTGATAAAAACTACACAGCCACCTATATTCAGCCATTGCACTAAGACGAGTTGCTATAGGCACATCACTTGCCACCTGTGTGTTGGTATGCCTGCTGCGGATAGAGGGGTGATACAAGTGTCAAGCCCTCTCAAAACTGCCCACAAATTCTCCTGAACACAGCACAACCCATCTGTAACACCAGCAGAGCTATACATGCATGAAAAGTGGCAGTTAAAAAAAAAAAATCAAAGGGAACTTAAGCAGGAGTCAGGCGATTCTTGCTTTTCATAGAATGGTTGCAGTTAGACCTTAAAGTTCCAACCCCCTGCCACTGGCAGGGGCACCTTCCACTACACCAAGTTGCTCCAAGCCCTGTCCAACCTGGCCTTGAACACTGCCAGGGATGGGGCTTTCAAGATCAAGCTCATCGTCCTTATGCACATCCATTTCCCACTTTGTGCCATCAAACTGAAAAGAGAAGTAGGTTTTATTTAAGTCTAAGGGAGGATCTCTTTCAAAACTTCAAGCAAAAACAGCAAACGAGTTTTACGATGTGGCAGCTCTTTGCTTTGAATTGCTCTGGACACACATAGTGTCATTAAGTCATGTAATAAACGTGAGTCAGTCTACTCTTCAGGTAGCTAAATGTCTCCAAAGGCACTTTTGGTCACCAGTGAAACATAGCCTCTTTTATTGCTGCTGAAGGTGCCGTGTTGGGAAATAGCACTTAACACAGTCCAAGTGGCATGAAGGAAAAGGGATTTCATATGCCTTTTCCTACATACAGTGACGTAACACTGGAGTCATGGATCTATAGGGAGGACTGCACTGCACCTGGACAAATTCCTCTGGTTAAGTCCCAGCCTGCTGCAGTTTTTCTAGCTGCTGAGTTTTAGCCTGTCTCCTGGAATAGGCTGCATTCTAGCAGCAAGCAGAACAATTCTGACCTTTCTTTCCAAATCAGGCAGGCAGGTATAATGCTTAGGTAATGTTTATCATCCACATTTATCTTGTAACTGCACTACTAGAAGTACTAAAACAACCTGTCTTTGGATTTATATGGAAAAGTGCCTAAAACTACTCAAGTATCCAGGCTTGGCAGTAGTTTAACCTTCGCTAGTGAAGTACCACCAACTGCTAAGCAGCGTATTCCCTCTCCCTTGGCAACTGAACCATGTTATTCATGATCCTTGCAAGAATCCCTGCTTGCAGAAGCAGTCCCAGTATCTCTCCTGCGGGTTCTAGGAGAGATCCTGAACTTTGGCTTTGTAATTCAGTGTTCTTCTCCCTTATTCTATAAGGGCCCTGTTATGTGTGGCTTTTCTTTACTGACTTCTCCTCTGCCCACCCTGGAATCTGGAAGAAAACCTGATTGTTCTTTTCAATGCTTAACCTTTTCCTATGTGCCTTCATCTGCCCAGATCTATATACTCCACCTAGCAGTACAGAAACAGTCTCATACGCAGCATGTGACGCAGTCTCGTTTCACCTAACACCAAATCCTTCCCTGCTCTATTCCTTTCCCAATTAATAAATTGATTGTGACTTAATGGAGCAGACAAAAACAGTTTTTCAGCCCTAAAAGACTAACTTCTCCTCCAGCTCTGAGTTGTGGTGCACAGCAACTCCCAAATACTGCTTGCAGGGCTTGAAATCGGATCAGAACTCATTTGGCCTGGGATGTGAAAAAGCAGGCTTTTCTTTTTCTTCCCTATATCCCATCAATAACATAAATAGGATATGTTTGCAGTATAGGATGACAGTGGAAGTGGTGTCTGCACAGGAAGAACTGGCTGCAGTTACAGGGGTACACACAGGGTATCTCACGGAAAACCTGCAGAGCACCAGTCACTGACCCACAGTGCTTATCACCTTGATTTACAGCATGATACAGCAAAAGGTGTAGCTGCAGGCACCAAAACTATGTTATAATCATGTGATTATAACATTTTATAATGTTATAACAAACAACTGACAAATATTCATCAATACCCTCAGCTAGTTTTCAGCTATCCCTCCACTAAGGAGGAATTTATTAGCAGAAAACGTTTCACTGCACTTGGACATTCTGTCCCACACTATCTGAACCCACTGAGGACACAGGTAACACAACCTACTGTATTCTGTGCTTTTGGCTGAACAGCCAGCTGAGTCAAAAATCAAAAGAGGCAAAACAAGAACAACCCAAATAATCTGAAGTCAAATTTCTAACCTTAAGACCTTTTCCAATTTACACATCATTAGTAATTTCCTTATTTCCAGCAGCTGAAGTGAAGGTTTGTAATAACAGGTTGTGCTAGTATATTCAGGTTTCCTGCTGTTAGTTAATTTTACTTGCTGGAATAGGTCACTGACTTCTATTTTTATATTGTCTATATTTCAAATAAAAATATAGTCCTCAATTTTCAAATTAACTGCTAACATTTTAAAACAGAAGAGCCCAAATAGACCAAATAATCAGGCACAGATACACACTTATCCTTCTGTTTTCTCAAGGCACATTGTGTTCACAGTGCAAGGCTATCAATGAGATTCTTGATCTGTTTCCGTCATAAGGATTAGCACAAACAGTAGAACCCACACTGCTACCCATGTTACAAACAGTTTGATAGATTTCTATGTCCACTGCATCATCGTGATATTTATAATATGCAACATCCATCCAAAATTATATCTTGCAACACCACTATTTGCAATTTTATTCCTTGTAAGGTAACCAAGTGCCCTCAAAAGCAATAAAGCCAAAGCTCGGATTTGACCTACCAAGAAAAATAACCCCTCTACACTATATTGAGGGCAGGAAGAAAAGTAACACCAACTTAGAGGCTTAGTCCAGCAGTGGGGAGGGGGGCAGGAATGTGCCTTAGGGTCAGGGGGAAATCGTCCTTTTGGACGTATAATCTCAGATCGGGAATATCCCATTCCCCTTCTACCTTTCTTACTAACATCTTATGCTATCAGTGCACAAAAGGGAAAGGAAAGGTACTAAGTGTTCAGAGACATAAACACCATTTTACGGGAGAAGCCATTGAGTTTCAGACCATGTAAATAAACACCTGGCTGCTACAGAAGAGCAAGGACCAGAAACAGGTTCTCTGACACATTCCAGAAATGAACACAGCTGTTCTATCCCTGTTATCAGATGTACCTGATCTGAGACTCAGCAGGGTCCACTTTTCTAAGCAAGCAACAGGATGACAGAGCTCCCATGACCTTTATTGTTATTACTGTTATCAAGAACATCTCAAAATGGTGTTCCTTGGAAGCTCAAGTTGCCTTTGCTTTTCTGGTGGAGCAAGGATTCCTTTTAATTGTTTATTATCGTAGGAATCAGCCCTTTTAAGGTGTTTGATGTTATGACCTTTTACACAGAAATAGATGCTGACTCACTGGAAGGACACAAATGATGAAGAATCCCAAAACACTGCTCTTAGTACTACTAGCTAAGCCTGCACCAACACAGTCTAGACAGGGGAAATCCTGAGCCCTGGAAATATTTGGGTAACCCCTTGTCTTCCACTCAACAGTCATCCTGAACACATTCAGTCCTTCAAACCAACAAAACCACAGACACAAAATGAATTTTCTTCTCCACAGCAAATAGGTAAAAACTCAAGGATAGAAACGCAGTTCCAGTACTATCGATATGTTGGCTGCATCATCTATCCTGTTCGCAGACTTCACTCTAAACTCTCAAAACAACTCTCAAGCAACACATTTTCCAAGCAAGCCAGCAATTTCACATCTACTCAAAAAGTCTTTTAGATAACCATTTTTCTACACCATGAGAACAAACAGCTGTATGTCAAGCCCCTAGCACATATAAATGAGACCCACCTGGAATGTATCCCTCTGCTCAAGAACCTACCACCTGCTTGGTAACACCACCTCAGGCAGGAGGAAAGGGTATTCCCAATGTGACTCTGGGACTTTGAAACATGTCACCGGGGAGACAGAGCTGTGCTCCAAATAGGCTCTCTGATGATGGGTGGCTGGACTCCCAGTGACTGCCCAGTGGGTGAAGGCTTTCTAAAGGAACCATCTGGGGGGCTGCCCCAAGCCCCCAGCTCTGCCCTTCAGCACCACGGCCAGCACCAGAGCCCTCGGGCAGGGCTAAAGTGGTTCTGGCCTCTTCCACTTGAGGTGCCTCTGCGTGAAGGGTGTCCTAAAAAATCAAATGTTACAGTAACACCAAAATGGTTTGCATTGTCCGAAAACCTCATTTCCATTCTCCATGAGTAACAGAGCTCCCCAGATTAGTTTTAGGCTGTTCTCCTAGATCTGCTTTAAGTTATTTTCAACTTAACAGTACTAAAGAACATGCTGAAGTTTGCATTGGATATAATAGGCCTTAAATATTTATGGCCTTTGTATTTAGATCCTAAGACTCCTACACATCTGTGGCAGCATCTCCATTTCATGATAAACACTATCAACATTCAGGCAGGAAGAGTTTATACCTACCTCAAGTTAAGAAATCAAAATCATCACATTAAATTATAGGTTTCTTTCTGGTTTAATGGGATTTTAGAATATTATGCAAGGAAGACAAATGTCATATTGCTAAGTTGAACAGTTTATCTATTAAAACAGATTCACTGAATAGGATAAGAAAGAGGTCATTCTTAAATGCAGTTGGCCTTAAATTTACCACCACAATTACCAGGCAATTCTAGAAGTTTGGTGAGAGTATACTTCACCATTCTTAGACAGACAGACTTCATCTTCTACTTAAATGCCAGTCTGATTCTCAAAACCAGGCAGTTATGATGTCTTCTTCATGTAGGTTAGTTCAAGTTAACTCTGGGGCAAGTTAAAAACAGAAAGCAAAATTAGCTTTGGAAGTCACTTTCAGAAGTCACTTTCACCACTGTGTTTTTGTATTCCTTGTCTGCATTTTGGGCTGTAATTTCATATCACAAGATACCAGCTGCTGAAAAGCAAGCTTCAGCTTAGTACTTTGTCCTGCCTAAGTCCATCCTGCTGCTCAGTCCCCGGAGAGCTTTCTCATGCTTTCTCTTTGCTATTCTTGCAGTCAAAGCTCAGCAAGCAAGCAGGAGTGTGGGCAGAATTTTCCTGCCTGAAGCTTACACTGCAGAAACACCTATGTTAACCTTCTCAATGACCCTAGTATGCACGCAGGCACAGCAGACTTAGGTTCCCAGCCATGTTATTTCTACTCACGCTTTGCCCAAGTGTTTACTAATTTGGGACAGCAAGGCCAGCACTGGCAGAAATAGAGGAATGCCTGTTCTGAGTAGCCACCAGGTCTGCAGGCACCTGCCTGGCAGCAATCCCGGCCCTGCCCGGCTGGCATAACACCCTTCCCCTGCTCAGGATTAGCATGTCTGTGCATCAGCTCTTCCCACCCGGAGTCTCTAGGAAGCTGTCAGTGGCTCTTCCCACCCATGAGGCAGGCTGCTCTGCCGTAGGGATGACTGGCTAATGATAGGCACTCGCAGTTGGCAAGCCGCTGGAATCCCACCACAGAGCTATAATAAGCACAGGGCATGACTAAGCCTGAAGGGCTGTCTCCTTTTCCAGCTGCATCATGCCATAACCCATATGTGATCAAGAATTTTTAAACAATGTGACCCACATCCTCTTTCACTTCCTTACCCCTCCACTAGCAGCATCTTGTCACCCACACATCTCCCTCTAGCCAGCAGCCCAAGTAGCTTTAGGAAGCTG
>NW_009942407.1:19663-27882 GCF_000696875.1 Nestor notabilis | reverse complement strand
TCCTGCTGAGACAAGGAGACAGAACTGCATGGCCCACGATGCTCACGCGTGGCTCATGAAGCACTCTGGCTGAGAAAGCAAAGGAGCAGGGCAAGGAAAGCAGGTTTGCTTTCTCACTGTTATGTTTCATGCACTAACTAAACATGAGACAACTTGAAATTCCATCACTAGAAGTCACCGTGAGCTCACTGCTACATAGTTGATCCCACTCTAATGTGAAATCAGCATTTCTGCTTGGCTGAGCAGGATCTTCATTACCCCGCTGCCACTCTGAACACACCGTGTTTCAAAATTGTTCCCAGAGCAACTTTAAAGCACTCTCTCTCACAGTTAGCCATGCTGACTTCATTTCCAAGGTCACAGGAGGCATAGTGACAAGAACACACACAGCCAAAGTTTCCCATCTGAGAACAGAAGAAACAAAACTAGCAGATAAATAAAAAAAACCCAACAATATTGCTTGTACCACACCAACCACTATTCTCTTGCAGGTCAATAAGCTGTGTTTTTGTCCAAACACCACACAGGTAAAATAGCTGTCAGCACACTCTGAAAAGCACAGAGACTGACACCTTGCACCATCTAATCATTTACTTTCAGCTATATTATGAGCCCTCTGGCTATCACTAGCTCCTAATAACTCTCCAAAATCTTTTCACGGATATGAATAAGGAAAGCTTCGAACAGTCAGGCAGGAGTTTGTAAGGAGGAATGTCAAGACTGTGAGCCAACAAAGCAGAGTTAGCTCTTCCCAAATGCCAAAGAAGATTTTGAAAGCAGACCCATTCTAATCTCTTCCTCTCCAAGAACTCCATGCCTTAAACACATACAGTGTGTCATAAACACTATTGCACTTCTTTTAACAAATAACCGGGCAGACAACTAGCAATGGCCCCATTTTAAACACATGATAAAAGGCAGATAAAATGACATCAAATGGTCTGTTTAAGTTCAAGGAAGCCCAAAGGTCAAATCAAACAATATGTTTCATTTGGAGTTTTTTGCTTGTTGGCTGTATTTTTAAACTTCAATAGGTTTTGAGTGAGTGTTTTCCCTTCTTCACTTCTAGAAAGAAAAAAGACAGACCCTTTAAGCCACCTCAGATTGTGTGCCTGAAAGCAATGGTACTCAAAAGCACTAATCACATTAAAAGATCCCCCAATGAACATCATTGTCTAACACTAGAGCAAACTATATTTTGAGAGCTTTCTGCTAAAAAGTATATAGCTTCAAACCATCACCTAGAGCCAATATAATCTTGAACCCTCACTCTGTGTAATCCCTGATCCAGTTTGCCTCTAGATCTGAGACTCCAACTTTGCAATTCTGCTCCCCCAGGCCAACAACGGAATGAACTCTGGCCATGTCAGTTTTCACAGAGGTTATTGTTTGCTCACCGTTTATAGCCTTTATGAACATGGTCTCCCAAATGCTCACAGCTAGTCACTCTGCTTTCACTTTCCTTTCCTGACCAGGAGGCATGCATGTCTCATAAAATGATATTATGTTATTACACATCACTGCCACGCTTGTCAGTCTTGAATCCCAGACCCTCACTTTTCATAAAGACCAGCTTCCTAGTGGAATTCCTTAATGGTAGGGTCATGTCGCTTAAGCAACCAGTTTTGTGCTGGCCAACCACAAGACAACAGCACCATCCAGTGGCCCCTTCTTCAGCAAACACTTTCAAGAGGTATTAATTCCGAGTACTTCAACGGGAACACACCTTGTGAGGCTTTCTCAGAAATACCAAGTTATCTCAGCTCCCTCAGCTTCGATCGTGCAGGTTATTTCCACAAGAAAGTGGGACTTCTTTTCCATAGGGGATAAATGCCAGCAGCACAGATAACCCCAAATGATGGTCAGTCCTGAAATTTTAGGAGTCTCTTGTTTTCAGACAGCATTGAGATTGTTTTCCATGGATATCCCTTGCATATTCTCCTGTGGCTGAGACCTTCAAACCACTACTTAATACAGGTCATTCTAACAAACTGTTCCTATATCTAAGAGATGGAACACTTCCTCAGCAGTTTCCAAGCAGAAGTTTTGAAAAGAAAACCACACATGAGTCTGTGACAGTGGTGGTTCATATTCTTTGAGAAAAATACCAGGAATAATCAGACAAATGCTTGTGAGCATCCTGCAACTGGTTGTGGGGCTGCATATCAATAGAATCCAATATTAAATAACATGTGAACAAAAAGTTCTGGGGACAAAGACTATCATTTAAGTGAACCTATGCACTAATTGCTTTTTATAGAAAAAAACCCACAAATCATGTAACATCAGATATCTCCTCCTATTGCATGATTCCACAGCTGGAAGTTGTACAGAATCCAGCACTGACTGACAAAGAACCTAAGCCTATGTTAAAATGTCCATTTCTAACAACTAGGAACTTTGTTAAGAAAACAGCAGACCAGACAGCTTTCAACAGTCCGGAGGCATCAGCCGCTCCTTGCCACCACTGAAGGCCACTGCTCTGAAACCTGCTGGTGACCAAGGGAGCTTCCACCTTGGTTGAGAGCTGAAGGACACCTCAAATATGGAATTTCCAGTCTGCTGGTCCCAGAGTTCTTCAGTCCCCAGATCTTAACTACCCTCATCTCAAGACAGAGAGAACCATGCTCATTTTCAGATGATACTCCTAACATCTGCGGTATAATTTGTTCCTTTCTAGTGTGGGGCAGTACTATCCTTTGAGACCAGTCTTGTCTGGCCATCCATTCAATTGCTTGTCAGCTGGGACTGAAAAATCTAAGGAGTCCGTATTGGATCTCTGGTCATTCATCAGTTGCTTGGATCACACCTAGCATTACAGCACACCTTAGCTGTTACCTGAAGCCATAATAGGAAAAGACAATTTTAGCATCAGCATGACTTTTGGAGATCCTGTTGTTTCTACCTCACCACACACTCTCACCACCTACACCTGAGATGAACCAGCCTTTTCCTGTGACTTGTTTGTTCCAAAGCATGGACTTTATCAGTGGGACATCTCCTTTCTCCAAGAAGCAAGTTTTGTTTAAGGTCATCCAGTCCTCCCCCTAGCGAACCCACACACTAGTTTTATGGCACAGTAATTCTAGCTCGCTTATGCACCTCTACCTCTATCATTTACCTAGGACAAAGGGTTATCTCTCTGTTCTTTTAATGGGTGATGTAACAACATGCTGAAGGAAGATCACTGTTGGACTAGTTCCTCCCAGGTGCCTTATAATTACTAGGCAACAGTCATAGGACTGCAGCAATAACAGAGTTTAGCTTTAGTTACTTGAACCAAAAGGCAGTTTAAAAAGAAATGGGGAGGAAGAAATAAAAAACCCCCAAAAGGCAGTTGTATAAAGAGCAGGAATAAACACTGTACACTCTTGATATGGAGAAAACTGGCATGATCTCATCTCAAGAGGGATTTAGGTGCTTAATTGCCTCTGCAACCAATTCAAATACTCCAAATTCCTGAGCCCGTGAAAAGTAAGTGCAGATTTAATAAGAAAATGTTTTTACCTACGAAAAAGACTGTTTTAAAAGTCAACTGTAATTAAATGCTGACAAGTCTCCGAGCTAAAGCTTTTCATAACGGTCACATAGACACAGTGTCCCATTGTTGACACTGCATTTGACACTCTACAGGGACTAGTTTTCCTTTTCTTCTGTGGCATTACTCCAGCAAGGAACAACCTGAGACTCTAATCCCACGTTCCTTTAGGTTCACAGCACTGCAGAGGTTCTTCTCACAAGATATTTCCCACAAGTCTACAACCCAGGGCACGCTTGCTCAGCCCAGAGCCAAATCTCAAATCATGTTTACCTTGACACCAAAGAATCAGTTTCTGTTTTTCCTCGCTTCCCGTCATATAACCACAAGCTGGAAGTACTCAACTAAAATATTAGGTCATGTGTGCAGCTGAAGTATACATGGTTTGTGGATTGATCAGAAAGAAATGACCACAGCCACCACTGTGGACTTCCTGCATTACCTTTGATGCATTTCTGCTCTTTCTTTGGAGTTCTGGAACAAGTCACCTTTCAGCTTTACTGCAGCATATGCTGGAGGACTGCAAGAGGCTCAGATACCGCCAGCCATACCAGGAGCTGCACAGGTGCCTATGACAAATAAAAGAGATTATTTATCCATCTTCTGCCCAGAGGCCTCTGAAAGTGCCCAGGGCCGAACTGCAGCAAGGAAAGGACTGTTAGCTGCCATCTGAAACAAACAGCAGCCTGGCTGAGCCTGGCTCCAGCTTAAAACTTTTCTCAATCAGCCGAGAAGGCCCTGGGGCTCTGCAGAAGGTAGATTCCCATCAGGACACCAGACCAGCTTATTATCACAGAGCAGCAAGGGTTTCTGGCCAAGACAAGCAACTGTGGGACTTGATGAAGGCAGTTAAGATTGCTATTGTGTCACAAGTATGCTTTTGCTCCTACCTATCCTTGCTTATTCAGCAAACACACACACACATCCCTTTCTTAACAAGTAGGAAGGGGAGGAAGGACTCTCAAGGACATGGATGCAATCAGGTAGCTTGTGCTGCTGTAGTTTCAAGAGTGACCATCATTAAAGCATCAGATTAGCCAGTCTATTCCTAAACCACACTCACTGGAGAATGGAGGAAGTAAAAGCAAAAGACAAGCCCTAAGGCCATAGCAGCCAATTGGAAAAACAAAACCCCACTGTAACACACATGCACGTGGGTATAACTTGTGCCCAAATTTGGGAAATGCAGAGGCTGATCACCGAAGACAGTTCTCAGAAGGATGAGTACATCAGTAGGCAAATGATTTTCACTAGTTAGCCTCCTTCCACCCTGAGCACACTCTGACAGCCCTTCCCCAGACATCCCAGCTCGCCAAGGCTACAGAGAACAAGAGCATCCTGCCACCCCTCTTCAGCTTCCTCACGGAACCAGACTGGGCTGTAGGGCCAGGTTGCTGAATTTCTCAAATATTTGCTTAAGGAGTGACCACCAACCACAACCAAGAGCTACCTTCTGGCTCAGAAGTTAGTGCCAGCCTTCCCCATCTCACTGCTTTGCCCAAGCTCCCTCTCCTAAAGCTGAGCTTCCCTGCTTCTGCCAGCTACACACAAGACCCAGGGCAGGCTGCCTGGCAAGCTCCAGTTACCTGGCCTTCTTTCCTGTTTCCCATCCTACGAGTGAAGCCTTACAGCATACAGAGCAGGGGGAAAAAGGGACATGTGAGCATTTAACCGTTATTGCAGAGTGACCTCTCTGAGCCAAAAACATAGCACACATCAGTGTAGCTCACCAGAGAGTCAGAATGAAAAGTGTATGGCAGCACTACTGTGGAAACTAGCAGCAAACAGTCTGGCATCCCAAAACCCGCAAGATTTATGTCTTAGGTTAGGACTGACCAAACAGGAATATGCAGATCCAGCCTCCTCAGTTTGGAGCAACACGACTCCAAAGCTTGATAATCTGTTCACACAGGAAGTGAATGAAGACATTCACAGCCTAAACAGGAGTGCAGGGCAGTTGCCAAGGACCCGGGGCACAGCTGTCAGCCCCCACAGCTGGCACCGTGCTGTTCATGCAATACAGTGAGCACTCCTGAGGCTTTCAGTTCAGGGAGCCTGGGGTAAACAGCTTAGCTTGGAATTCCTTTTCACCTTGGGATACCTCCGCTCGGTCTGGTAAACCCCAAAGCTCTAAACAACCTCAGAATGACTCCTCACTTCAGTCATCTGCTGCAATGGCCTCGGTAGACAGCCATGCTTTTGCTACCGTGCTGAATACCCTCATCGCCTCCATTCCAAATCTGTAAGGTGAAACTGTCTCTATATAACAGCATTTTCCCCACTGGAGTGCCAGCAGAGCTGAGGCATACACCTGGCTCTCAGGCTAACTGTGCATGTTGATGGCATTCGAGCAAAGTCAGGGTAGCAGAAAGGCTGTGCACAGAGAGCAGCCACGCACAGTGACACCTTCGGATTCTCACTCACCTGGGACAGACACGAGCTGGCCAGACTTTTATACAGAAAGCATTCATCTTTCTACAGAAGAAAACCAAAACCATAATTACTGAGTAGTAACTATGTTATGTGTTGTTACAGAGCAATCAATATTCCATGTGTGGAATCACTGACTGATTATGAACTCTGGATAGATGCCGCAGGCACATTTTTTCATACACACTACAATACCCTAAAGCTCCTTCTACAGCACAGGCAGAACGGCAGCAACATCTATCAGGGGCTTAACAGGCAGCACTGGGCAGGAAGCATTTCTGAAAGCTCAGGCAACTTCACCTTAAGTGCTCACAGGGAAGCTGTGCTCCTTTGCAAATCTAAGCATCACTGAGGAATCAGACCAACAGTTTACACAGAGAGTTGTCATAGATAAGTGACAGCCCATGATAATCAAGGGGCACAAGATTAAGCCCAGTCATACACACCCTTGAGTAAGAGTAAAGAATGATCCTGGACCATGCTAGGTTAGGTGGAGTCAGACAGAAATGAAACTAAGCATGTTAACACAGGCTGCATTTTTCTTCTGAGACAGATAAGGGGAGTGTTAGAGGGCTCTCAGCAGGGAAAGAATACAGTTTGCTTCGAGAAGTTGTGAAATCTTTGCCTGCTTCCAACCAGCGATGGGAAAAGATGAGCAATCGTTCATGGACTGGGAGGAAAAAATAATCATCTTTCCCAAATCATTATGGAAAATAAACCCAACAGTAAGTCATACAAAACCACAAGCTGCCCAATAAACCTCAAATGACACGGTGAACTTGATGAGAATCCAGTGGAGGAAGGAAGCTCTTTTTGCTACTTTCCTGCTAGTACCCAAACATCTAGTAGAGTTAATTGGGGTTTACCCCTGTCCGAGTAACACCATTTTAGCTGTAGCAAGTAAAAAGAAGAAAAAACTTTTGCAAGGGAGGTCTCTGTAAGTCTCTTGTCTTGCCCACTTGAGACCAGCACATATTTAAACATAACCCCTTTGATTCCAGAAGGCCAAATTCCATGAAGATGTCAAGCAAAGCCAACAAGTCATGGAAAAAGGAAGAAAATGCTGAAGAATTCAGGAGGATGGAGTTGCAGATAAAGATGATAAAGGCCACAGCCTGCTTTCGTAAGGAAAATGTGAACTTCTGAACAGATACAATTCTATGCTACAAGTGCATGAGAAACTATTTCACTCCAGCCAAGCTATGACCAGGCTGAAATAATGCTAGTGACCATTTCAATGGAGCCTCTTCTATCTAAAGAAATCTACCATTCAGGGAAGCTAATTTTCAGTTCTTAAATGGCCTTTTAATGACTCTTTACTGTCTCTGAGCATGTTCTTTCAGCCATTTCAGACATTTATCTAATTCACACAGCAATCAGCTTTAAACAAACAAATAGATATACACTGATAAGCAATTTAATTACAATATTGCTGCAAATCACTGGAGATGGCGGTTTTGCAACATTATGCCAAGGGCAATGAGCACACTGCAATTTGTAACTGCAGTCAGGACAAGAGAAGAAATCAGAACTGGAGCTGGGGTGGAAATTAGCCTCTCAAAAGACTCCCAGCTCTACACAAATTACAAGCAAATCCATTAAGTGCAAGAAAGTCATAACACCTTTCTCGTCTTCCACCTCCCATCAGTGATGTTTAAAAACTGAACACACATTTTCAAACCAAGCAGAATTAAAATACCAAGAAGGAAAAAAACAAAAGACACACAACTTGTACCCAAGGTACAATACAGGTACTTCAGATTGTACTAGTGTCAGAGCAAAGCCCCGCTCTAATCCCCTTCATTAAACATTTACAGAGAGCTCATCCGCGTATCTAAATCTCAAGTAAACAAACCCAAGTTCGGGGTCAGATGTGTTCAGCTGGAATAGAGATCACTTTCCCTCTCACTCCACCAAACTGAAGACATGAAACAGAGATAAGAGAGTTTGGGACAGAAAATGACACTTTTCCAAGTCCTTTCTGAGCATGTTCTAACTGGGAAATGCTACTAAAAAAAACCAGACACAAGAACCACATGCTAACTTGATGTGTTCCTCTGACAATATGCCACATGCCAGGAAAAAAAACCCAAATCCTCCTTCTCTTACAACATGTGCTTAACTACGACCTAGTTCAAATAAAGAGCTTTGCTCAGACCTTTACACTGAGGCCAGGTCTGTGCTGTGAGCTGTCAGTACAGCTCTACCTTGCTTTCTACCAGCAAAGGGCTTGCAGGGGGAGCACAGCCTT